>NW_020664381.1:1867445-1893092 GCF_002925995.2 Terrapene triunguis
CCCAAAGAAGTGAAGAAGAGTGGAAGGGAAAGAGTAAAGCTGGACCATCCGCTGAGCTGCTGCACTCAAGTGAGCAGAGCCGGGGAGAGAAGACGGAGAACTTGAAGGTGGCTGGCGGCAGTAGGGAGGAGAAGCAGTTTGGGAGCCAGGAGAGGAGAAATAAATCGTTAATGACAAATGCTGCAGGTTCTCTCTTGTGTGGTGAAGGTTGAAAAGGGGTCTCTTTACTATCACGCTAACCTTTAACATAGCTGTGTATGATGGGGGGAGGGGTCTATAAAGGTAAGAGGTCACTCTAGGGGCTTGAAGTCCCAGATTCTGGGGCTATTGCCTCCTTCTACCAGCTGATCTCAACCCAGCAACTCCCTCAGGTGGTAGCAGTAGTGAGCTCTTGTCCTCCTTTTCCGGACTAGCCACCAGAAAAAGGACACGATCCATCTGGCCAAGGAAAGAGAGAGGCAGTGTTGCCTGTTAACATGGCTCTTGTGCAGGAGCACGGCAGGTTACTTTGGACTAGGTAGGAGCCACATGTCTCCAGACCTGCACCTCCCGAGGCTCCAGAGACTTCGCTCCCGATCCCAGAGCGTCCTCAGAGTCCTAAAGCGCCAGATGGAACCTGGCCTCTCCCCCCACCTCAGCAGTCCAGAAAATGTTATTTGTAGACATGTTCTGTGTCCTCTCCTGCCACACTCCCCTGTTGGCGACTAATGCAGTCACAGAGTCCAGGCTCGGATATTAGGGAACACTATTTCACTAGGAGGGTGGGGAAGCACTGGAATGGGTTACCTAAGGAGGTGGTGGAATCTCCATCCTTAGAGGTTTTTAAGGCCTGGCTTGACAAAGCTCTGGCTGGGATGATTTAGTTGGGGATTGGTCCTGCTTTGAGCAGGGGGTTGGACTAAATGACCTCCTGAGGTCTCTTCCAACCCTGATATTCTATGATGTCTCTGTCCCTCTTTTATACTTTCTTTCAGTTGCTAGAAAGATCTTTGCTGTGTCATGGGGATCAGGCAGTCCCATTGGTCAGGCAGTATCCCACTGACTAAGTGCCCTCTCCAAGGAGTCTCTCAGAGAGTGGATTCTTCCTGATGGGCCATCAACACCTTTCTGGCCCTCCTTTGTTTCTACTGTAAAGCTGGCTGTGGGCATCTCCCAACCTCACAACATATTTCAGAAACACACATAGAGCATAACTTCCCATACAATGACAGCACATCCAATCCAACAGGTTATTAATGTTCAACAGATCCAGACATTTTACATACCACCTCACAAGGCATGCATAATACAAAACATCTCATAATCATATCACAGGGGTGAATACTGTGTGCTACTGAGAGATACAGGGTTCCAGAGTGTCAGTGTATCATGGCCAATGGCAGTAAAAGCCCAAAGGAGATGCTCCCCTGGAACAGCCTTTGGTGACAGCAAGGTCCCCACTGAGAACTTCAGTGCGACTCTGCAGCTGTTACCCAGCTGTCCCACCCCAGCATCAGCTGCAACTCAGTGCTTTTTGGGTGGCTTCATGCTGGCTGCATGCCTAGACAGCAGATAAAATCTGCGAAATCTGGGACTAGGAAGGAATTTCCCCCAGGTCAGATTGGCAGAGACCTGGGGGGAGGGGTCGCCTTCCTCTGCAGCACGTGGCACAGGTCACTTGCAGGTTTAAACTAGTGTCAATGGTGGATTCTCTGTAACTTGAAGTCCTTAAACCATGACTGGAGGACTTCAGTAACTCAGCCAGAGGTTAGGGGTCTATTACAGCAGTGGGTGGTGAGGTTCTGTGGCCTTCAATGTACAGGAGGTCAGACTAGATGACCTTCTGACCTTAAAGTCTATGAGTCTTATTGAGTGGTTCACCCTTAATGTAAAGAACCAAAACCTGGGAAATACCAGACAGGAGACCATCAAACAGGAGTAAAAAGCAGTAAAAAGCCTCAGCAAAGAGCTCCAGGATACATAGCAGGGCTCATGTGGCAGTGAGTTCCAAAGACAAAAGGACTCATTCATAAGATCACGTTATCTGAAGAAGCCACCCTAGAGACAGCTGCATCTCAGCGCTGGGCGAGCCATCCCCATGTAGTGTTGCTGTGCTGCTGTTCCTCAGCTGTCCCACCCCAGAGGTGACTGCATCTCAGCCCCAGGTGACCATTACCCAGCAGTGGAAAGAGTTGAATATTTGCTAAGGGTTTTTGTTTTCAGTTCTAAGAAATACCTCATTTCTGAGAAGAGGCAGTTGGGATGTCATTTCTGGACGGAGAGACAGTGGTAACATCCAGAAATTCACAAGGGGGTGTATCTCTGGCCAAACTGTCCCCCTCCCTCTTCCTCCCAAGTTGGTCACAGTTCCTGACACTTTCAGTGCCCTTTAAAGCACGTACACTTCCAGACCCTGCTGCTCCGAAGAGCCTGTGGGGGGATCTGGGGAATGAAGATTCTCTGCACCCTCCAGTCTCTGTCACTTGCTTTTCCAGCCTGGCCCCACCTCTCCGGGCCTCTCTGTGCTCCCCTCCCACACGCCCACTGCCTCCCACCCCCTCGCACTACCAATGTGAGAGCAGGGCCGCCCCACCCACCTTCAAACCCCCGCCAGCTGGGCTGCTGGGAGGATAAGACACAGGGAGTTACGCTTTTGTTTCTCAGAAACAAAAAATTTTGCCCGGACAGAGAGAAGCGAAGATTTGGCTGGGTAAGAGCAGGGGGCGGAGGGGGGAGGGCGTGTGGAGGGTGTTTGCCCCAATCTAGCCCATCCCCCCCCAAGGAGCAGGATTGTCCCCCCCCACTCTATCCCCCCCCACCAAGGGGCAGGATCGTCCCCTCTGCTCTATTCTCCCAGGTTGCAGGATTGTCCCCCGCAGTCTATTCCCCACCCATGGGGCAGGATCGTCCCTGCTTGTTCCCCATGTTTCACCCTCCCTAACTGTGCTAGGGCATTGCCAAGTCACATGATTAGTCTTGGCTCTCTGTGGGGTGGAAATTCCCAGCAGCTGGGGGTGAAGGTGTGGGACAGGGGCAGTTTGGACCTTGCCCTCTGTCCAGCAGAAAGATAGGCTCAGACAGTGGCTAATCTACCCCCAACGCTGTGTCTGGCTCATGGCGTGATTTGAAACACTGTCAAACTCTGACCAGTTCAACCAGCTAAAACCAGGGCAAACCCTTGGGCACGTGGAATCCCCCAGAACAGTGGCTTGTCTTGCGTTAGCCGCGATCAGGACATTTACAGGCACAAGCTAATCTATGGAAGGAGAGCCGGCCCCTCAGATGTTCACCCCCCCCCACACACACACACAGAAGAGGGGTTCTATATATTTGCTTGCCGGTCTTTGGAGCCGCGTTTCCAGCCCTTGCCACTGGAGGGAGAAGCTGGAAAAGGGGCTCCAAAGACCAGCAAGCAAATATATAGAACCCCTCTTTTTTATTCGGGGGGGTGAACATCGAGGGAGCTAGCTCTTTCCGTGGGTTAGTTTGTGCCTGTGATGCGCACTGCTTTGCCTTATCACAGCACAGCAATCCCATGCCTCCAGCAGCTGGGGATTGCAGGAAAACCCCAACTGCCCTGGGAATCTGGCAACTTTTCAGTGGATGAAATCCTGATAGATTATGTCCAAAGAGGGAGGGAAACAAAATTCCGATTTTCTATCTTGACGGGGGGGGGGGGGGGCCCCTAGGATGAAAAAAAAAATTGGGCGGGCCCTGGTGCTTGCTCAGGAGACATCACTGATGGTAGGACAGATAGAGCCGGTCCCCTTTGGGGCACATCGGTGGCTGGGAGGGATCCCAGGGTGGGAAACTGGGGAGTCTCCAGGAGAAAAAGAGGAGACTTTGGTGCTCCGGGACCAGAGCCCAGCACTAGGGGAGTAGGGTGAGGCCAGGGCATGTTCTTTCCCTTTTCTATGCCTCAGTTTCCCCCACCCAATGCCCAGGGCTCTGTGGGGGTGAGAGGGTGAATTTGCTCTCACGCCAGCTGGAGGAAAGCTCGGCCAGTCAGCACCCAACTCACTGCATGATGGGAAGGAAGCTGTTTCCTTGTTAGGCCCTGAGCGTGGCCTTTCCTAAGGCCGAGCTCGGTGCCTCCCGGACTCGGGCTCCAGCAGCCCCTGTGTCTCCCCAGCTGCCCTCGGCAGCGAGTCTGACTGAGATCAAACTCCTCTCAGAGGCTTGTGCCCCTGCCGGGCGTGGCACTGCCAGTGATTAACCCCTGGCACATGGCGTCTGCCAGGCCGTAGGCAGCAAAGAACAGCCCAGTGTCACCAACAGCCCCAGCGCTAGGGTAGGCTGGGCACAAGCCAACAGCACGTGCTGTGATACGGCCAAAGAGCGTCGGCCATGCTCCCAGCCCGGCGGAGGGGTGGGGGGGTGGGTGTCTCTCCAGGGACGCAGAGACGCTGACAGTGTGCAGGGGGCCATGGGGGATAATCAGCTGGACGTGAGCCCCCATGCGACAGTGTGGCCAAAGGCGCTAAGGATGCCCAAACAGGGGAATCGCGCATAGAAGCAGAGAGGTCAGTTTACCTCTGGATTTGGCACTGGTGCGACCGCTGCTGGGGTCCTGTGCCCAGTTCCAGTGCAGTTCAAGAAGGATGTGAATATATTGGAGAGGGGGCAGAGGGGAGCCACGCGAATGGTTAAAGGATTACAAAACGTGGCCTGGAGTGATAGACCCCAGGAGCTCAAGCTATTTAGCTTTGCAAAGAGAAGCTCCCACCTCCCGGGGTGACTCGACTCCAGTCTAGAAGCACCTACACGGGGATCAAATATTTAATAATGGGCTCTTCAGGCTAGCAGAGGAAGCTTTAACGTGACCACATGGTTGGAAGTTGAAGCTGGACACATTTAGCCTGGAAAGAAGATATCCGTGTTTACCAGGGAGGGGAATTAACCATGGGAACAATGTACCAAGGAGTGCGGTGGATTCTCCCTCGAGGTGGGATGTGTTTCTAAGAGATCTGCTCTCGTTCAAACAGGAATTAACTGGGTGCAATTCTCTGGCCTGCGTTATCCAGGAGCTCAGCCTTGGTCCCTCCTGGCCTGGGAATCTACCAATCTCCGCCATGACTTCTTGGAATCCGTCTTCTCGCTCTGGTGCTGCCCGATGGACAGGGACACAAAGATCCTATGATCATATGTGGTCTCAAAAACTTATCACGATACAGACAGACAAAGAGAAATGCCATTGAGTTGTGTGTTAAGCCTTTTACTTCACTTGGCCAATTAACTTCTATAATTGGTAATTTTATCTTCATTAATAGCTGCCAATTATTGGTTACTTGTTAGTCACTATTGGCTGCCAGCTGTTGGTTATTTAGTACCCATCATTAGCTTTCAGATTATTTCATAGTGACAGTGTGGAGAAATGGAAAATAAAAGTTTTGCTGAAAAATGGAAAACTCACAAAATCAGAATCTTTTCATGCAAATTTCCATTTTCAAAGAACAGCCAAATTTTAGTATCTCTTGGGTGTCTGTCTTCACATTTTTAGGGAGCTATCATTGTTTCTCAGGTTTCAATCTTCAGTTTTCCGTCTTTGGTTTTCAGTTCTTGTTTATCGTGTTTTGGTCCAGGCTTGTCAGTTTTGTGGCTCTAATGATCACTTTACATATCTACCATATCAGATTTTGTTCTTCATTTCAGGGCTCTTTGTTATTGGTTTTCTGCTCTTGTGTATTAATTACAAGATTTCACTGTATGTTTTTTCAGCTTCATTTATTATGGTCTCTCTACTGATTATCAGCTTTTCGTTTTCTTTATAAATTTAGGGTGTTTAAATATTTTTTTTCAGTTCTGCTATTCACTTATTGCTCCTTTTCACTATTGGTTTTCTGCCTTTGACTATTCATTGTCTAATTTTGACTAGGTTTTGTGACCTTGATCTGGTTTTCATACTTCAATTACTGGTTTTCTGTTTGGGCTATTGGTTTTCTGATTTCAATTAGTACTTTTCTGGCATTGATTACTGAGGGCTTCTGCATTCAGTAATTGGTATTCTGATATTGATTCCTGGTTTTCTGTCTTTGACTTTTGGTTTTCTTGGCTTCTAGATCTGGTTTTCTGACTTCTATTTCTGGTTTAGACTCTTTGACTTTGGTTTTCTTGACTTCAAATGCTATTTTTTATTATTGTTGATTTTCAGACTCTGTTTCCCAATAGCTTACTTTGATTACTGGTTTTCTAGCTTTGATGACTATGATTAGTGGTTTCCTGTTTTTGACCATTGGTTTTCAGATATTAATGATTAGTTCATTGATTGATTTCTTTCACTGCTTTTCTGGTTTCAGTAACTTGTTTTCTGATTTCAATAACTACTTTTCTGCCTTTGATTATTTCTTTTCTGACTCTAGTTATTGGTTTGCTGAGTTCCATGACTGGCTTTCTGTGTCTTCAATGACTGCTTTTCTACAATCATCAATTGGCTTTTCTGAGTTTAGTTATTGTTTTTATAATAACTAGTGATTAGAATAACTAATAATCTGTGATTACTAGTGTTGAGTTATCAGCATTTGAAACTATGTTTTTCTCTCATTTCATCAATTTTCTCTCTTCAATTATTAGTTTTCACTTAACGTTGTTTGGGTTTTATTTAGTTTCAATGACCTTTATGTCACGGGTTTATTTTGCACCACCTATCTTGATGGATCACCTTGAGTCACCTGTGGGGGGATCTTTTGTTCAAGATGGAAAAAAAATTCCTTGTCTCTCTCTCGCTGCATCGCAGATGTTCGTTCATGTTGCGAAGGAGGTCGGAGAGACCTGCAGTCTGCCCCCAATCCAGGTGAGTCCTCGTTTCCCATCAACCCAATGCTGGTTCCACCCCCCACTCCATCACCCCCACCTGATTCTTATTATTCATTGTCTCTATTGCCAGAGCACCTCAGACCCCCACCCTTCCTAGACCAGAACCCCATTGTGCCAGGCGCTGGTCAAACCCCGAACAAACAGCCAGTCCCTGCTCCCATTATTCTCCCTCCACGCTCACGTCATGCCCAGGATCTCGGTGTCGGTGGCTGGGTTCGGCAGCAGCCTCCAGCTCTGGTCTCCTCTCTGTGCTCCCAGCGCCAGTGTGACCCTTCTCCTGCGCTCTCTGTTGCAGGGTCTGGACCTGTTGGTGCGAGATTGGCAGCTCTCCGAAGCCTACGGCGCAGAAGCGGGACAGGAGTATCTCAAAGACATCACACAGGTAATGACCAAAGCCGGGCACCACGTGTGTTCATGGAAACAACAAACTCCGGCTGTGGGGCGGAGCTGAACGTTTCCATGGTGGGTCTGATTTCTCGCTGATGGTCACAAATGTCGGTTTAACTCCCACAGGACCTGGAAGACTCTTCTGAGCAGCCCCTGGTGTTGGGAGCCCTGAGGGCGAGAGGGACCTGGTGCTACCTACTGCCCCACCCTGGCACTGGGTTCACCAAGAGCAGGGCAGGGACGCCAGGTGGTAAGAGACCCCTCTTCCCCCTGGGTTACACCCCCAGCCTCCCTCTCCCCTCTTCTGCACTGCCCCTACCCACATCCCTGCCCCCATCTTCCCCTCCTGCCCTGCCCCCACCCCATAATCCCAGTGCCCAGTTCACTCTCCTTGGCTTAGAATGGGCTCTCCTGCCCAATGCACAGGGGCTGTCACTAGGTCACGGGATCTGTGCGGGAAGGGAGGGGGACATGAGGGGACACTGCTGGGGTCCTGGTCTCCTGTGGGGGACACAGCTGGTTCCCTCCTCTTAATAGGTCCCCTGTCACCCCCCCCCACATACTGCAGCCTCTCCCTGTTACTCACCCCCACTGCTCCCCCATTTTCCCCCTGGCAGTGGGGTGTGGGAGGGAGCTAAGCATCTGTTGCCCAGAGATGGAATCTCATTTACTGTGGCACAAACCTGCCCTCTACATCCCCCATTTAACTTGTGTCCTGTCCTGGGCACCTGGATCACTCCCGGATGCCTGGGTCCTTTCCCCCCTGCAGACATGGACGAGGATTTCCGGCAGTCCCTGTGTGACTATGTCACCAGCGTGGTGCGCTCAGCAGGGACACACGTCCGGACGGACCGAGCCGGGCAGGTGCTGACGGGGGCTCAGCTGGCTGCCAGGATCAAGGTGGGAGAGTGGGGTCTGCTAAAAGGGGGGGGCCTGGATGGGAGACAGCAAAAGGGGCCGCAAGGAGGTGAGCGGAGACTCAGAAATGGGTGCCGTGCTGCAGGGTGTGGGCTCAGCAGGGGGTGCCATGCAGGACGGGGTGGTCAGGGGGACCAGTGGGGGCGCTGTGCTGCAGGGAGTGGGGAGGGGGACACAGTAGGGGGCGCTGTGCTGGAGGGAGCGGGGTGGGGGGCTCGCCAAGGAGTGGGCTGAGCTGTCCCTGATCCCAGTTCCCCCGGGCATTATTCCCCACCGGACGTCTCCCGATACTTGAAGACCCAACGCTACGACTTCTCCTCCCCCGTGAAGGTACCAGGTTGCCCCTCCCTCAACCCCTCTGATTTGCAGGGGAGGGGGGCACTAGTTCTATTGACCCCTCACCCCAGGTCCTCCTCCCATTGGCCAATCGCACTAGGCCAGGAGGGGGGGCACCACAACAGCTGCCCCAACTGTCCTGATGGGGAACCTCCAGCTCCCAAGAAGTAAAGGGACCCCCAGGGAGCTGCACCAGAGAACTGGCCCTCTCTACTAGGGTGGCAGCAACGTGGCCATAGCTGTGGAGTCATTGGGGGGCTGCCTCCTGGCTCTGAGGGAATGTGGGGGGTTGGGGGCCAGTGGGGAGGTGAAAGCGGGGAGCAGGGTCCTGGAAGAATGGGGGGAGAAGGTGGTGAGGGGGGCTCCTAGTTCAGAGATGGTCCCATCCCAACCCCCACCCTGTCCCCTCTCCCCCCACAGATGGCTGAAGCATTTGCAGCTATGAGAAAGGAGAAAAACAGCAAAGCAGTAGAAGCCGCCAGGAGAGAATATGAACAATTTGTGCAGGAGCTGGTGAGCGCAGAGGGGCTGGGAGTCGGGAGTGAGGGGCACCGGCAGAGCTCGGGGGAGCAGGGCTGGGATAGCAGAGGTCTGTGGGTTGGAGGGGCTGCGGGTGTATGAGTCACCCCCTGTGGCTGGGTAACACTAATACCCATCTCTAATGGCCCATCTCTCCCCGCTTCGGGCAGGACCGTGGCCACCAGAATATAAACTGCTGCCTGAGGGTGAAGCCTGAGGAGATGAAGAGACGGCTGGAGGGGAAATGCAGGGAACTGTTGAAGCATTGCCAGGGGCAGCTGTGGGGCGAGGACCCCCAGAAACAGGCTGCCCTGAAGGTGCTGGAGCAGGGGCTGGCCGGGAAGACGTCCAAGTTCCTAACGGCCTATGGACAGCGCTTTAAAGAGAAGGCCGTGCGGTTGGGCCTGTACATTGGAGGGAGTGTCCTGGCTTTGGTGGGTGCGGGTGTTGTGGCGGGCATCAGCCCAAGTTTGGTGGTCAAGGTCGGAGCGGGGGGCCTTGTACTGATCAGGAGGATGGTGGGAAGATGGGTGTGGGGCTAATTTGGTTTTAGAATACAACAGGCACCAATGCCCCAGGGCAGGGGGATGAGGGGCAGGGTCTTCAGATCAGGAGCCCCTGCTGCGGGGTGACAGATAGTGGGGAAGAACCATCACACCCCACCCCGTGCAAGACTCTGTCCCAGCCCTCAGCACTGGGAACCTCTGTATGCAAAGGATGGGGATAGATAGATAGATAGATAGATAGATAGAGGGGGTCGATGGGGATAGATAGATAGATTAGATAGATGGGGGTGGATGGGGATATATAGATAGATTAGATAGATGGGGTGGATTGGGATAGATAGATAGATAGAGGGGGGTAGATGGGGATAGATAGATAGATAGATAGATTAGATAGATAACCCTTCTGCCCTTCAGCATTAGCAGGAACAAGGGCCGGGTTCAGGATCTAGGGGTTCCGTTTCAATAACACAATGCAAAACCAGCTTCAGTCCCCACCCAGTGACCTGGGACAATTACATACCACCCCCCGGGCAATACTAACCCTCTCGCAAGCACAGAGTCTGAGTGTAGCAAAAGCCTTTTAATAAAGGAGGGAAATAATGTGGCATTGTGTGGGGAAACACCACAGACAGGATTCATCACACAAACCATGAGCAAAAGACCTACCCCCAAGTAAATTTGGAAGTGTCCTTTTCCCCTCAGGGTCTTAAGTCCAGCAACCCAACAGTCACCCGTCCTGCAGTTTCTGTCCTTGGTCAGTGCAGTTCCAGAGTTCAGAAGTTCATCTGCAGTGTTTACCTCCCAACCTGAGTGGAAGGGGGTGGAGGTATGAGGGAACGTTACATGCTCCACTACTCAGGTCCACGGCTGATTGCCACGCCTCTCCATGGGGTTCTGCTGCAGTGTTCACTGCCAGCCACTCCTCTCCGCCAACTGTCCTGCTAGCCGCTCCTCTCCACCAGCCACTTGCCAAAATGTCTTCAGACTCCCCCTCCACTTAACACAGCTCTCTGTGATTTCAGCTGTTAGTAGGGGAGCCTCAGTGCTGGCACACTGAGAACCACTAGCTCAAAGTAGGACCAACCCTTAGACCTAGGAATCAGTAATCTCAGCTCTACAGTACATAACAAGACTCCTAACAGAATCAAAATTAATTCTGCTATTATACCATAGAGAGAGAGATCAAAATTCTGTTTCATGCCCTAGAAGAGACCCACAGACATACATCTATCCCCAGACTCTCTCAATTCACAGGGCTTTGGAACCCATGTCCCTTGCTTAGCGAGTACTACTTGGTTGAGGGCGAGTTCCTCCGTCATAAAATGTCAAGTACAGTTCTACTGTCCTTGATTCACATAACCAGGATAACAACACTTTAGTACTCCTGCCCCAATAGCAAAGAGACTGGGGGTCCCACAGTAGCCAAAGTGACCATTTGGGCAAGCAGGGTGGGTGTGCCCATGCAAACTAGATCAGCCCCTGAAGTTCTTTTCCACAACTCACCACCAGATGTCAGGGTAGAGCTCATTCTGACTGCTTATAGATAGACAGATAGATAGATAGATGGGGTGGATGGGGACAGATAGCTAGATTTATGGGAATAGATAGAAAGAACTTACAGCAGGTAGGTAGATTGCAAAAGGACACCGAGATTGATTGATTTGCAGTGGAGTCACCGAGATCAGAATCCAGCCCTGACCCCATTGATGTCAGTTGATAAATAACCCTGCCCTGGCTCCTGTGCTCTGAGCCGGCCCCTGCATCCCTCCGCTGCAAGTTTCATTTGGTTTTCATTTTCAAAAACGGGGGCGGGGGGGGGGAATTGATTCTTATATTTTGCAATTGGGTTTTTTTCACATTTTCTTCCCACCTGAACAAGTGTGTGAAGTGGACAATTTTGGTCCCCCCCCCCCGCCCCTATTTCCCACTGATTTGAAAAATGATACAAACGGAGGAGGGACGTTAGAAAACCCCAAATCCCCTTCCAACATTTTTCAGTTTATTCTTGGGGCTCCAGTGGGTGGAGGGCAGGGCCTCGGGCAGAAGGAGTGGGAGGAAGCAGGCTAGCCTCCCCAAAGGGGGGGGGGGGGGTTCACTAGTCATCCATTTGACTGTGAGTCCTATGCTTAGATTTTACCAATCAAGTGCCAAGTATAAGCTCCTCAGCCACTGTAACAGCCTTAACATGGAGTCCCAGACAATCCCCTCGGGTACTCCGATCTAACTGGTCATTGGGACGTTATTGACAGAGTCTGTAACCATATAGATCACTGTTGCAACCACTGTCGTATATTTGCAGCAAATATTGTACAAAGGTTGTCATGTGAGCTCTCTATGGGAAGGTTATGATTGGCTGGTTATAATTATGCTATCTGTATGTGTGTATCATTTTTGTACTTGAAGTTATGAATGTTGGCTCTGTACTGTTTGTATTTCAAACCAATCCTGTAATAAACTATCTCAAATTATCTATTTATCTCTTATTAAATAAGAGTTAACTACACAGTTAAAGCAGGTAAATATAGACACATACAAATGAGTTACAGTCTTAAGTTTCAGGAAGATGTGGCCAGGAAGGGAGGGGCCTGGTTCGGACTGAAGGTGGCTCAGAATGTGACAGGAAACAACGCCCCACGGTAGGGGAAAGAGGAGGAGGGTGGGGCAGGGCGTTTAGATCCGGAGCCCCTGCTGCAGGGCGCATGTAGTGGGAAAGAACCATCACCCCCCATCCCGGGCAAGAGTCCGTTCCAGCCCAGAGCATTGGGAAGCTCTGTATGCAAGGAAATAGATAGATAGAACGTACAACATGTAGCTAGTTTTCAGGAGGACATAGAAATTGGTTTACAGTGGGATCACTGAGATCAGAATCCAACCCTGACCCCATCAACATCAGTCAATAAATAACCTGGCTCCGGTTCCTGTGCTCCAAGCCGGCCCCTCCAGCCTTCAGTTGCAATTTCCACTGGTTTTCCTTTTCAAAAGCAGGTGGAAAAAATAGATTTTCCTATTTTGGGTGTTTCTTACATGAGCTTTCGCAGGAAGTGCCTAGGCAAGTCTCCCCAGGCATAAGGAGTCGAGTCCTTCACGCTGTCTGGACTGATTTCCAGGAGATCCCTCAGCCTGAGTTTCGTGTTTCTGAAGTTCATGATTCTCAGCTAGGACAGGACGGTCTTCACGGCTCTTCTCCCTGCAGATGGACACGAAGGCGTCGCCACCCAGGATGACGTCACAGCTCAGCGCCAGCTGCACCTGGGCCTCCTCTATGTCTCTGTTCCCAAGATTTAGGCCTCAAGCCTTCACACCCCTGAGGAGGAATTTCCCCATGCGCCCAGTCACAGACCAGGGAAATAGCTATAGTCCCCAGCGGTGATTCCTCCTGCAGCTGGGACTGGGCCTGGCCCTGCCATGCTCACCTCCGGGAGCTGAGGCCAGTGTGTGAATACAGGAACAGACACCAGCCTTTTCCAAACGCCAGCTCGTTTAATGTCAACAGAGGGGCCCAAAGCCTAAGAAGCAAAGGGATCTAACCCACCCAACTGTTCACACGCCTCTATCTCAGCTAACACTTAGGGAGGCTTCCCTTACCCAGACCCCACTCCCCACTTCTGGGGCTGGGTGTCCCACACCGAGGTGTAGGTGGTGCAACCTCGTGGTCAAAGCAAGAGTCTGGCCTAGTGGTCAAAGCAGAGCTGGACGGCAGAAGCGGAGGTGCGGTCGGGAGGCCAGCCAAGGGTAAGAGCCAGGGGTTCAAGGCAGGCAGGGCATAGGGCTGGAGTGGAGCAGCCAAGGGGTGGAGCCGGGGCTGGACAGGAAGCAGGTCTGACACAGCTAATACATGAAGTGTTTGTAAAACAGTCCTGGCACCTTCCACATCCTTCACAGATGGACAATACACAGGGGACGGGCAGGAGCTCGGGCGCAGCAGGTGTATGGAGATGGAGACGCTGGATAGAAGAACCAGGGGAATGTGGAGGGCCCTGATTGACTTCCTCATCGGCCGAGTCAGCCCGTGGTCAGGAATGGAATGAGCCATGGAGACCCAGCTCCTGTTTCCCGTATCTGGACCGTATCTGCAGGAACTTTGTTGGGAGAGGTCTCTGGAGCCTCAGGTCTGCTCCCCTCCACTAATGCGGCAGGTCCTGGTGTCTCGGTTCTGCTCTCCAGTGTTGAGACAGAGTCTGGAGTTGCCCCATCTAAGGATCCAGAGGAGAAACCTGCTCAGATGTCTTCAATCAGCGGTTCTCAAACTGTGGGTCAGGACCCCAAAGTGGGTCACAACCCCATTTTAATGGGGTCACCAGGGCTGGTGTTAGACTTGCTGGGGCCAGAGCCCAAAGCCAAAGCCCCAGCCCCACCTCCTTGGGTAGTGGGACCAGAGGTGAAAGTAAGCTGGTACGGCCCGGTACGGTGTACCAGCAAGAGCCAGTACGCCGTGCCAGACCAGACTGACTGGTGATTTAAAGGGCCCGGGGCTCCCTGCAGTGGCCAGAGCCCTGGGCACTTTAAATCACCTCCTAAGCCCCGCTGGCAGAGCCCTGGGGTAGCGGCGGCAGGGCTTTGGCAGCTGTGGGGAGCCCCTGGCCCTTTAAAGCTCAGCCCGAGCCCCGCTGCCGGAGCCCTGGGGTAGCGGCGGCAGGGCTCCCATAGTGATTTAAAGGGCCTGGAGCTCCTCTGTGGTAGTGGCGGGAGCCCTGGGCCCTTTAAATCACCCCTGAGCCCTGAGGCTCCCAGCCGCCTCTGCAGCTGGGAGCTCAGGGGGTGATTTAAAGGGACCGGGGAATTTAAAGGCCCCGCCTCTTCCGGTTGAGGCCACGCCCCCTGCACAGGACTCCGGAGTACCGGTAAGTCCTTTAAGTTACTTTCACCCCTGAGCGGGACCCAGTCTTCAGTATTAGCCCTGCGTGGCAGGGCTCAGATTAGAGGGCCCCCTGCTGGGGCTAAAGCCCTTGAGCTTCGGCTTTTCCCCCTCCCATACCCTGACTGAGGTGGCAGGGCCCAGGCTTTGGTCCCCGCTCCTGGGATCGTGAAGTAATTTTTGTTGTCAGAAGGGGGTCACAGTGCAATGAAGTTTGAGAACCCCTGACCTAGACCTTCCCAGTGCCCCTGTGTCCTCAGTGTCTGTCTCCCACAGCCCCATGTTAGGTGGGGTGAGGGTGCAGGACTGACAGATGGAGCATGAACCAAGGCAGAGCCTTGGAATGGGAGTTGTGTTTGCAGCCCAGACACCAGGGTGATGGAAGCCCGGGACACACACAACAGCTTTCCATTCACTACAGATGGTATAAACTTTTATGCAGGGTAAACTCATGTTGTTCGCCCTCTTTCTCAAAGTAAAGAGAGAGATGCACAGCTGCTTGCCCCTCCCCCCCAGGTAACAATTATCTACACTGGGTTTATTAACAAACAAAAGTGATTTTATTTAGTATAAAAGGTAGGATTTAAGTGATCATAAGAGACAGGAGCCAGAACAAAGAAGGTTACTAAGCAGAAATAAGCAGAACATGCAAACTAAACTAGATTCACTAAAAACTGGTTACAAATAATAAGTTCTCATCCTAGATGTGGTTCTAATAATCTTTGCGCAGACTGGACGCCTTTCCAGCCTGGGTCCAGCCCTTCCTCCTGTTCAGCCTTAGACGTTTCCAGCAGTCATCTTGGGTGGGGTCCCCAGGGAGAACTGGCCACCTGAATTATCTCACTCCTCACTCTTAAATAGGATTGGCATCAGGCGGAAGTCCACTGTTTCAATTTGACCCCTTCCCAGCTCCTCATGGAAAAGTACGTAGTTTAAGATGGATTCCAGTAACAGGTGACATGGTCACATGTCTCTGCAAGACCCCTGATAGCCCCTTCCCATGGGATTACAGGAAAAACAAGTCCAGTTTACAGTTCATTGGCAAGAAAACAATGGGCCATCAAGATCCTGAAGTACCTTTAATGGCCCTCACTTAGCATGACTACATTGATTCCTCCTGTCTTCAACACTGGGCTGGACTCTTCCTAAGGGCCACTGACTGGGGGGGAGCGGGTGGCTCAGTGGTAGGGGTTTTGGGAGCCCCAATTGTACAAGGCGCTGCACAGACAAGAGATAGTCCCAGTGCCAAAGAGCTCACAGTGTAAACAGACAAGTTTTATCTTCCCCATTTTGTATATGGGGAAACTGAGCCCCAGAGACATGAAGTGACTTGTCCAATCACATGAAGCATTTATGGCAGACCCAGGCACAGACAAGATCTGCTCAATTCTTCCTGCATTTCACCAGCATTCTCCTATCATTCCTACAAACCTAGCCCGGAGCCTTGAAAACTGTCCATCCGCGGGACAGTATACATTCCACACATACCCTGGATCATTCCCAGAGGCGCAGTAGGGCCTGGGAGCCAGGACTCCTGGGTTCTGTGCTTGACTCTGGAGACTTTGGGATTGACACCTCAATCTGGTTGCTCAGCAGGGTGGAGAATGTCACACAGGGCCCTCTCTCTTTTAGTCTGCAGAAGAGAAGAATGAGGGGGAATTTGATAGCTGCTTTCAACTACCTGAAAGGGGGTTCCAAAGAGGATGGATCTAGACTGTTCTCAGTGGTACCAGATGACAGAACAAGGAGCAATGGTCTCAAGTTGCAGTGGGGGAGGTTTAGGTTGGATATTAGGAAACACTATTTCACTAGGAGGGTGGTGAAGCACTGGAATAGGTTACCTAGGGAGGTGGTGGAATCTCCTTCCTTAGAGATTTTTAAGGTCAGGCTTGACAAAGCCCTGGCTGGGATGATTTAGTTGGGGTTGGTCCTGCTTTGAGCAGGGGGTTGGACTAGATGATCTCCTGAGGTCCCTTCCAACCCTGATATTCTGTGAGTCTATGATTCTCCTCTCAGGGGCTCGGACTCCAATCCGGCCCCAGGGCAGGGGACTGGCTGACTCTGGGGTGTGGAGAATGGGACATTGGGCATTTCCCCTCTAGGATGTGACAGCTCCAACAGTGTGTCAGCTGTTTATGAATTGTTGCCAATTACAGTTCACACCTTTGGGCTAAGCAGAGATCAGGACCGGCCCATTCCTGGCTGTGACATTTGACATTGAATCCAGTTAAGAAGTTCCTTTGTGTACGAATAACAACCCCAGAGATTGACTGTAGTCATGAGCGGCCTTTGCACCTTATCTCTCTATCCCCATACACCCTTCTCTATCTATCTATCTATCTATCTACCCCCTTGCATACAGAGATTCCCAGTGCTCAGGGTTGGGACAGATCCTTGCCTGAGGTGGGGGGTGATGGTTCCTCCCCACTACATGTCCCCCATAGCAGGGGCTCTTGAGCCAAACGCAGTGCCCTGCCCTCCCCCACCTCCCCCTGCCATGGGGGGTTGGTGTCTGTCATATTCTGGGTAACCCTCCATTCTAAGCAGGCCCCCAGCTTCCTGCCTACATGCCCCAAATCAAGCTTAGCGCCCCCCCCCCCTCACCCTGGATGGCCAGCGTGCATTAATAGCAGGGCTGTGACATCCTCTGCCCTGCACTGAGTTTGTTTCCTGTCTGACAGAGGTGGAAACCGAACGCAAGGTGGGAGCTGCTCTTTCGAAGAAAGAAGAGAGTAAGCTGCTGGCTGCAAGCCCAGACAGGGAACAAAGCCTTCAAAAAGCAACACGCCCATTGCAATGCTGCGGAGGGGCTGTATAACTGGCACTGAGCTGCAGCCGATGCTAGGGCGGCTGTGACGGGATCCTCAGGGTACAATCTGGAACTGTGGCACCTCTGTGCCCCTTTAACTCTCCAGCTTGGGCTGTCTTACAAAGCTTTCCCAGAGACTGGCAGCCAGCCCCTCCAGGCGTTGTGATCACTCAGCCATCAGCATGTGGAGACTCACCCCCAGATCAATTACGTGAATGCTCCCTGAGCCACTCCCGAATCACACAGAGAGAGGCACCAACAAATCACCCCAGCCCCCAGCCTTGCACCCCAGAAATGTACCATCTTCCATGGCTCAAGACTCCCTTGGACAGGACAAGCTCATTAATTAGTTTGTCTCTTTGTCAAAGGAGAGTGGATGTGCAACAGCCCTTGTTAACCTGCGCTGAGATTCCCCAAGCAGTTGAACCGAAAACACCCTGAGGCTGAGGAAAGGGGGCTATAGCACAGGGGTGTTGCAGTAGGGAGCAGGGGAGGTTCATGCAATGGGGCTAGGGCTGCAATGGGAAGCACGGGTCATGCAATGGGGCCGGGCTGTTGCAGTGGGGAGCAGGGGTTGCAGTGGGGCAAGGGGGAGTCATGCAATGGGGCCGGGGTGTTGCAAAGGGAGCTGGGGTTGCAGTGGGGCGAGGGGGAGTCATGCAATAGGGCCGGGGTTGCAGTGGAGGGAGGGAAGTCATGCAATGGGGCCGGGGATTGCAGTGGAGGGAGGGGAGTCATGCAATGGGGCCATGGTGTTGCAAAAGGAGCTGGGGTTGCAGTGGGGCAAGAGGGGAATTATAAATGGGGCCGGTGCAGCAGCTCGTGCGGGTGGGGGAGATAACTCAGCTGAGCTGTGCAGAGAGGTGAGTGCCCCCGGGAGCCAGTGTCCCCCCAAAAGGGGAGCCAACTTAGGAGAGAGTTGCTGCTGCAGCCAAGCAGTCACGGACCCCTGCCTTAGAGTAAAAATACAAGCCAGATGCTTAATTACATCTCCAATAAATGGAGTAAAGAAGATTGAAATTAACAATTTCATAATGGTTAAATTTTAACTACAGCACTAATAGAACCAAACAGTATTTGTATGATACAAATGTGTAAGTTTTTAGAAATAAAATAAAAAAAATTATGTGAAATGATTTTTAATGTATTGACAAATATTTTGTGTGATTTGACAGTACCTGCATCGATTAACTTTTTTAACTGATTTAGAATTTAATGCAACACTGACACAGTAGAGTAGTGTTGTTTTTTTAACGATTTTGCATATATTTGCATATATTTAATTTCTTTCACCGTCACTTCGGCCCGTGAAGCCCCTTCAAAAATCTAATATGGCCCTCGTCTCATAACTTTTGGAGACCCCTGATCTAGACTTAAGGAACTAAACTCAGCAGCAGCTGTTTCTTGCGCCTCCACCACACTCTTCTCTGATCTACACTTTTCTTCAGGAATGTGCATGGTTACATCCATTTGAGATGGAGATATGGATGCTGCAGTAGCTGCCAGGTCACTTGCACTCTGACTAACTGGAAAATCAGACATCTCCTCACCACTCACATCCTCACTGGGGCCGGAAGGCTCACCATGAACATTTGCGTCTATGTATCTCAGGAGAGCTCCTTCCTGCTTAGATAGAAAAGCTTCCTTTGCTTTCTTTCTTTTTCTGAATGCTGCCCCGGGGGGGCGTTTTCTTCTTTCACTCATGACTGCCAGCTATAGTGGCTCTCAACACTCAATTGAAGGGGACAAATAAGCAGGCTGGTAGCAGGGCCTTAGTGAGAGAAGATATCAGCGTCTTAAGGGCCAGTGATTTCCCTACACCCCCCGTGAATTCCCCCCCGCCCCCCACTTTTGTGAACTAGTTACATGCAAATTTAGTGACTGTTTGGACATTTCAATTGAAATTGAAACATTACTACACACTTTAAAAGCATACACAGTGTATGATAAAATACGTGTATCTGAAAAAGTATAATAGATTTGAAAAGTATGAACATAGACTAGCTTCCTTATATAACTGTTGTTTTTTAGGACAATGTCAGTGCATTCATTTCGGTGATGTTGGCCAACTAATAATTTCAAATGATGATTTGTAAGCAAAGTCTAAATGAGCTCTCCCTGACAGCTAGTGATGAGCTAGGGCTGTGGGGAAAGGCTTCAGGACCAGATTGTATTTACATTCACACCTAATCTACCTAAGTATCCAGCAAACAGAGCTGTGTTGCCCAAGTGATAGATTTTGGCTGGGGTTGAGTTACAAACACTAGAATGCGGGGGGCGGGGGGGAAGAAATGTTGTTGTTCTTATTGTATGAGTAAAGGGCAGTAGCACTGTACTTAGCCTGTGCTGATTGAGGACATCAAGAGAGAGGGTGGGGACCTGTCCCTCTCCACTGTTTAAAGACAGAGCTGATTAGGCTCCATAGATAGTCTTTTGTTCTGTTAAGTGACCACTGCAGCTGAAATCACTGATAATCAGGTCTAAGTGCTTAGTCGTGCTGTGGGGACAGTGTTTCTGTGGAAGAGACGGCCCAGTCTGCACTACCAGCGAGGTTCCCCCACTGAGAGCTCAGCTGAAATCACTGAGAGCTGGGTGGAACCTCAAGAGACCAACTCGCAGAGGTCACAGTGGCAGGTGACAGCAGAAGGTGACAGCGCAGGGCCATTGGCAACAGAGCGATGGAGTGAACGGTGGCACAACGAACAGCCGTGGCCAGAGCGAACAGTGAGCAGCTGGAGGAACGAGCAGGGTGCCTTCTTGCCCCCCACCTGGGAGGTGAACTCACGTGAAAGCACCTCTGAACTCTGAGTCTCCACTGACCAAGGACAACACTGGTGAGTGGGGAGCGGTGGAGGGAAAAGTGTTAAATAAACATTTGTTTGTTGGACTATATTTTAGTGACTTTGCTCCAGAATGCTAGATTTGTGACTGGGAATGGAAAGTTATATAAATATGTTTCCTAGTAGGCCAAGATTTTTAAAATGCATTATTTGCCAAGGTTGTTATCTCACATCGTTGCTATCTTGAGAGGTCATTATGATGTGGAGTTTCTGTACTAAACATTTTTATTATTATAATTAATTTTTACATAAGAATGGTCATACTGGGTCAGACCAATGGTCCATATAGCTCAGTATCCTGTCTTCCGACAGTGGTCAAGGCCAGGTGCTTCAGAGGGAATGAACAGAACAGGTAATCATCAAGTGATCCATCTCCTGTTGCCCATTCCCAGCTTCTGGCGAACAGGCTAGGGACACTGAGGCCTTGGCTACACTTGCAAGTTACAGCGCTGTAAAGCTGCCCCCAGCGCTGTAACTCACTCCCCGTCCACACTGGCAAGGCATTTGCAGTGCTGTATCTCCGTGGTTGCAGCGCTGCATGTACTCCACCTCTCCGAGAGGAATAGCAAGTATTGCGCTGCCACTGCAGCGCTGCGGCGCCAGTGTGGTATGGGAAGGGGGCTGCAGGGTGATCCCACACCTCTGTGCAGCCATAAATAAATTACCAAAATAATTGAAACTGGTGTGATTATATTGTGTTATTTTGACAAATAAAATACAGGATTTTTCAGAATTTTAAAATATTGTGCACAGAATTTTTATTTTTTTAGTGCAGAATTCCCTCAGAAGTAGTAAGGGGAAGGTTAACACAGTTGTAAATGGATTCAGAAGTTGGGTCTTTTTCATTTCACATTATTTTTACTATAAAACCAGAACACAGACACTAAACACATTTAACAAATGTTTCCTGATAAAGTAATAACACAAAACTTGCAGAAATTTACAAGTTATATAAGAACATTAATGAAACACAAAACAAAGGCAACTTAAATGTCTTTGAGCATATGCTATACTAGTATAAGCACTTTTATACTGATATAACTATTGTCTACATTAGAGGGTATTAGCCTTCTCCTCACTAAGAAAAAAAAAAGGGGGTGGAGGTGTTCTTAACTTATTAGCTAAGTAACATTAACTAACTCGAAGTAAAATCCCAGTGAAGACAAGGCAATTTGCAGTTTTCATACCTGTGTGTGACTCTTGAAATACAAAGTTATCGGTTAAATAAACTACTCCAGTATGCCATGTGATTTTTTGTGCCGTATTTAAAGAGACATATTATACCATTAGATCTATCCAAATAGCTTAATAGATGGTAATTCCCAATGCCCAAATATTATTTGATTTTGTTGTAGAAATTACATACTATCAAAATATGCAGGCAATACTTCCTGATGCAGGCAAAACTCCTTTATTTTTCTAGTGTAGATGGATAAGAGAGACCATCCACTGACTCATTAGAGATACTGAAACTGTGACAAAAATATTCTAAAACTTTTCAAAAGTTAGTTTTTAATACATATTTTTATTGCTGTAACGCCCATGCAGCAAAACATCACAACTAATTCAAAGTACCAGGCCCTGGCATTCATTCCATTCAAGGAAAAGTGTCGGATTTGTATCATTTTCCTCGCTCTCATTTCAAACAGTTTTTTAATACTGACCTATTTATTTGATCTAGCTATTTTGACTTTAAAATGTTTTAAAATAAACTGTCACAATTTGATAAAGATGGTTTATCTAAACAAATACAAAGAAGAAAAAGTGCAGTATTCACAAGCTGAAGGTTTTCCAAATTTTTGCTTAGAATCGCCTAAATTGAAAGCAGATTTAACTTCTAATTACGCCTAATGTGATCTCCAAGTAGCCTTTGGTTAAACAAAACTTTTACCACAGTGCTGGCATAAAAAATGGTTTTTGAAGAATAAAATAAGTGAAGAGAGAAAATACTTAGCTGGTAGCATAGAACTGTATGTTGAATGCATTGTGAGGGGCCATACCATATTAAAGACTGTTTTAAACTAAATTTTAGTGTTTATCATTTTCAAACAGTCATTCCTGGAAGGGCTCTTGTTCTGCACTTTGAAAGAGATAAAATTTTATCATGTTTAGTTCAGCAGCAAATTAAAGGTGAAACGTATTCAATGCAAATAAGTTTGAGATGCGCTAGAATGATAAGGGAATGACGCAGATCCTCATTTTGTCACTTTCTGGGAAGGGCAGCATGCTGCAGAGCTGTTATACATACAGTTTTGTGGATGGTCTCAGAAGAGAACAATTGAGAGATGTGTTTGTTCTTCCTCCCTCATTCACTCAACACCCCTACATATTTAAGGCCCTATTCTGACCTTTCAAAGAAATGCCTGTTTCTGACTTTAGAGAGATAAGGTGGGTGAGGTAATATCTTTTATTGGACCAAATTCTGCTGGTCAGAGACACAAGCTTTTGAGCTACATAGAGCTCTTCTTCAGGGCTGAGAAAGTTACTAAGGCCTTGGCTACACTGGCGCTGTACAGCGCTGCAACTTGCTGCGCTCAGGGGTGTGAAAACGCCCCCCCCCGAGCGCAGCGAGTGCAGCACTGTAAAGCGCCAGTGTAATCAGTGCCTGCAGCGCTGTACGTTCGCTCGCAGCGCTGCAAGCTACTCCCCTCGGAGTACTTACAGTGCTGCGAGAGAGCTCTCGCAGCGCTGGCGGCGCGACTATACTTGCGCTTCACAGCGCTGCCGCAGCAGCGCTGTGAATTGCCAAGTGTAGCCAAGGCCTTAGAGTGTCATAGCTAAATACAGGATCAAACAGATAGTTTAGCATATCAAACTATCTGTTCGATCTTGTATTTAGCTGTTTTTCTGGTATGTGTGAATAAGTCATAATTAGTCAATTTTTGCCCTAATCCTGCAGGCTTTGCTCAGGCAAAACAAAAGTCTTTGTACATATGCAAGTTAGAACTATTTAACTTGAGCAATCAAAAGAAAAAATTATAAACTTGCTCCTGAGGGAAAATGTATCTTATTTTCATTCACTATCCTCCCCACATTTTCCCATGCAGTACATACAGATCTCAACATGAACTGTTTTCCTGTAGGCATACTTTATTTGTGTGGTTAGCTAAGTAAGAAAAACGGTCAAACAGGTGACAAACTCCAGAAACAGGGAGATACATAACGTGCTGCTGGCAGAAAAGGTTTTACAAAGCACACCATATTTATTGCTCTTGCGTTAGAGGAATCCTATCATTCCTGAAAACATGGCTGGCTGGCAAATGGACAGCTATTATTTTCATTTTATAACACATTAAATTACCTTCCTATTTAACATTCTGTTCTCTCATCATAGTCAGTAAACCAAATCAGAAATGGACATCAACCATAAGTGCAAAGACTTCACCAAAATGAACATTGACCTAAAAACTAATTTCAACTGAACACTTACTAGCTGTATTCAGCTGAAGTTTGTAACAATCTAAATTCTGGCTGTTTGATTATCATGCACCTTGGCTTACTGCTCAGGCAACCATCACAGTGTACAGCAAAATTAACCAAACATGTGGCTTTGATCTCGCTACAAATAAGGGCCAAGTCCTGTAAACACATACACATCTGTTTAACTTGAAATGTGTGCATAAGTATTTTCAGGATTGGGGCCAAAGAGTGTTGACATTTATTTTATTTTTTTAAGGACTCAGGACTGCAACATAAGCAACACATTCAATGCAGTCATCCAGTGTAACAGCAATGTTAATGGCCGGCCATAGTGCTGCAGAAAATGCCCTGGGGAACCAATATCAGCTGAGTTAAAATGGAACAAAGTACACATGAAAAAGGAAGAAGGGGCAGAAAAGTCCCACTTCGTTTACAGAGGTTCTCTTTTCTTTGCCGGGAGTAGGAGATGGGAGTAAGGCTTAAATAATCTAAACTCTTTTTTTTTTTTTGCCTCAATCCAAAAAGGTCTCCAAAGAGAGACCAGTTATAATTTATTTTATAAATCAAGCTGTGACACCCACGGTACAATCCAGAATAATGAGCAAGTGTGTCACACCTGCCCAGCAACGTTGGGTGCCTTGCAGTGCCTTGCTGAAGTAGCTCTCACCTGGGCTGCTCACAAACAGCCTTCCAGCCTGCAAGCCACACCCTGAGTGTCTGTGTGTAACTGCAGCCTGTCAGCCACTTTGGTTACAGTCTGGCTCTCACCAGCCTTGGTTATACTAACTACAGGGTGACTCCAGTACAAAATATTTTAAGTCCATTATTCTTTAAAGGGAATATGCCATTTTATTATCTCAAATAGTTGTCAAACACTTCAATTTAAACACACTGGATTAGATAAAACAGTAAAATAAGCTTATTAACAGCCAAAGTCAGCACTCAGAATAACCTGCTCAGAAAATTGGCTGGTTCAACCTGGGTGCAAGCACCCAGACGCTTAGAACATCAGCCCTTGCCCTCTGCTATTCAACAGCAGAGTAATGTGCTCCTGTCTGGTGTTGCTCATCTCCATGGGCGGTGTGTGAAACTTCCTCTGGGGGAGGCAGGCTCCTTGTCCTGCCTCTTCTGCCCACAGCTCCTTCCACACTCCACCCCTGCTCTGCCCCAGGCCCCGCCCCCACCCACCACTGACTCGCCACTCACCTCTTCACCTGCCCCCCGAGATTCCCCTCCGCTCACCTCCTTCCCCGCCCACCTGCCGCTCACCTAGTCACCCCCACCCCACCAGACCCTTTCCCCACCCACTATGAGACCCCCACCCACTGTGCAGCTGGCTCGCCACTCGCCTCCTCACCCTGCTGCTGCCCCCCCACTCTCATGACACCCTGTCCCCTTTTCACCTTAAAGCACTAATAACATTCCCCAAGGGAACGGAACAGGCAACAGGTATAGCACAATTGCCAGACGGATTCTCCTCTGCGTGGCAGGGAGTTGGGTGTATGCTGTATAGAGAGAGACAAAAGCCCAATCTCTCCTTTTGAAAAAGTGCTTGTTATTGACAGCCTGCTTTAAAGCAGTAGTTTAATCACTTTTCTTTCACAGAATTCCCTGCCAGACTCGTTTACGTAAACTGGGTTTGAATAAAACGACTAGATCAAGAAATAAACTCACTGGCTAGGTCAGCTCCTCCTTGAGCCAGGTTAGCAGTTACTTCTGCTGGGTACAGAGAATAACTGAAGGGTCGACATTTGGGAACTGTTTTTAACCCCAATAACACATTTTCCTATGATATAAAAGCCAGCTGAACGTGGCCAAAGGCTTCCTGGGCATTGGCAAATGCCTGTTAAATGGCTTCATTACCACTTTAATGGCTCTTTAACAGTTTCAGTGATCTCTGCTACTAGGGTATCCCCTTCGCTTGCCTCCTCACTCCCCCCGTCCCCGTCTGCCACTGACTCCCTGCTCGCGTTTACACACCCCCCCCCCCCGTGTGGAGGGTGGGTGAGGAGAGACACAGCCAGCAGCTGTGGGGACCTCCGAGGGGGAAAGGGGATGGGGTGGAGGAGAGGAGAGGAGGAAGACTCACCCCAGGCAGCAGCAGCAAGCTGTGGGAGCCTTGGGGAAGGGTCAGAGCAGGGAGGGGAAGAGGTGGGGGGCACCACAGCCCAGATGTTGGGCAGCAGGTACGGCTGTGCTAGAGGAGGCAATGCCTCCCCTTGCCTATTATACTCGCCGCCCATGCTCATCTCATATGAGGCTGGT
>NW_020664381.1:1903092-1930522 GCF_002925995.2 Terrapene triunguis
GCTGATGACGATGCCATCAAATGGCTGGGCACATTGTAGTTAATATATCAGGGTATGCACAAAGAGAGGGATTTTAAGTGAGTACAAGTAATGAGGCAGAAAAGTCAGAAATGGTTACAAGAAAAATTAAGATAAGATGTTTACTAATAGCTAATTGGACAAACTATATCACATTCAAGAAATCTACATGCTTTCAGAAGTCTTACTGAACAAACCATATAGGTCAGGACCCCTCTCCCAGAGTCCAACAAATGCTTCCTTTATCGCTTTGGGGCAGTGAATGCAATAGACAGGGAGAGAGGGAAGGGGATGATTTGGGATGTTTGTCCCTCCTTTTTATAGTTTCTGTCCCTCTCTTGAAAAACATTTCCTGCTGGGCACCAGGAGACAGAGTCTACGTGGAAGGATGTTCCCTGCTGGCTTTTTCTCACCTTTGTTTCCCTTCCTGCTCGCCGACTCTGTTCGCTGCGTAAATGCAAATTAAGCAGAGCACACATTCCTTTGTTTAGGACAGACCTGTCTGCTAATCTCAGTTTGGAACACGTTAATAACATGATAAAGGAAATTTTATAACTTTACAATGTTGTTGCCACACATATTTTAGCAGGAAGATACTGTCCAGCAAGTTATGAGTTTTCAAATGATACCTTACAGGACATGCTTTGTACAAAAATTATTACAATAGCAAGTCTATACACTTTCCTCTCAAAAGTAAATTAACTCCCTGTTTTGCATTTACCAGTCTAAAAAAAGCAAATCTATTTTGTCAACTAAAACTAATCCCAGCAATATTTGATTTGTTAACCTACTGGACTCAAACAGAAATAGCTATCAGATACAGGCTAGATTATCAACTCCGTAGTCATGTGAATAGTACATTACAATTTGAGTAATCCCTTTGAAACTCAGGCCTTGGCTACACTTGCGAGTTGCAGCGCTGTAAAGCCGCCCCCAGCACTGTAACTCACTCCCCGTCCACACTGGCAAGGCTTTTGCAGCGCTGTATCTCCGTGGTTGCAGCGCTGCATGTACTCCACCTCCCCGAGAGGAACAGCGAGTATTGTGCTGCTACTGCAGCACTGCGGCGCCAGTGTGGCCGCCCAATGCGCTGTAACTGGCCTCCAGAATTATTCGGCAATATCCCACAATGCCTGTTCTAGCCACTCTGGTCATCAGTTCAAACTCTACTGCCCTGGCCTCAGGTAACCAACCATGTGACCCACCCTTTACATTCCCCGGGAATTTTAAAAATCCCCTTCCTGTTTGCTCAGCCTGGCGTGGTGTGGAGTGCTATCAGTGAATCTTTCCAGGTGACCATGCCTCCACACGCCAAGCAAACCCCAGCATGGAGCAATGGTGAGTTGCTGGACCTCATCAGTGTTTGGGGGGAGGAAGCTGTCCAGTCCCAGCTGCGCTCCAGCCGTAGGAATTACTATACCTTCGGGAAGGTATCAAAGGACATGATGGAAAGGGGCCATGACCGGGACGCCTTGCAGTGCAGGATTAAGTGAAGGAGCTGCGGAGTGCCTACCGCAAAGCCCGCGACGCAAACGGCCGCTCGGGTGCTCCCCCCGCAACCTGCCAATTCTACAAAGAGCTGGATGCGATACTTAGGGTTACCCCACCTCCACTCCGAGCACCACCATGGACACTTCAGAGCCGGTGTGGGGGGGGGAGGAGGAGGAGGAGGAGGAAAACGGGAGTGAGGGTGGTGGGCCGGATGGAGACACCCCGGAATCCCTGGAGCCATGCAGCCAGGAGCTCTTCTCGAGCCAGGAGGAAGGTAGCCAGTCGCAGCGGCCAGTACTTGGTGGAGGACAAACAGAAGAGCAGGTTCCCGGTAAGCAGGGTTTTTTTCGGGAAGGAATTTTTTCAGTGCAGGCTCTTTGGGAGAGGAGGGTTAGGCATGCATGCCTAGATGCGGAATAGTGCATTGATATGGTTTATCACATCGCGGTAATCGACCTCGGTAATCTCCTCAAATGTCTCATCCAGAACGTGTGCAATGCGCTTGCGCAGGTTTATTGGGAGAGCCACCGTGGTCCTTGTCCCAGCCAAGCTAACGTGTCCACGCCACTGTGCCGCGAGGGGCGGGGGGACCATTGCTGCACACAGGCAAGCTGCATATGGGCCAGGGCGGAAGCCGCATTGCAGTAGAAGACCCTCCCTTGCTTCCCAGGTCACCCTCAGCAGCGAGATATCGTCCAGGATGAACTCCTGTGGAAAATGTTGGGACACTGTTCAGTGTAGGTGCCCCCTGAAGCTGTTGGCTCTCCTCAAGGCACAGAAACCCAGAGGACAGTGCAGCCCTGAAACAATCAGTCCCCCTTACTC
The DNA here is from genome assembly GCF_002925995.2 of Terrapene triunguis. Taxonomy (NCBI): domain Eukaryota; kingdom Metazoa; phylum Chordata; order Testudines; family Emydidae; genus Terrapene; species Terrapene triunguis. Next base: position 1,905,427 of record NW_020664381.1, read on the forward strand.
ACCATTTTGAGGCTCCCGTGGGATATGTGTGCTCTGTTTCGGACCGGAAAATTATGCTATTGTGTAGACCTTGTGTGTTTTCTACTCCTTAAGTGCGGGGGGAATCATTACTCTGTCTGGTATAAACAATGCTGCCTCTGTTAAATGTTGCATTTTGCCTATACAGCAGCATCAACCTTGAGAGCTCAGCCGTCCCTCTTATCGCCTGCTCAGAGACTGCAAAGACTCAGGAAGAGACCGCGAAAAAGCAAAGAAGACATGCTGCAAGAAGTGATGCGGCAATCTATTAAAGAGAATGAGAAAGCACAGGACTGGAGGGAGAGAGAAACCAGGATCCGCCAGGAAAACGCAGCGCACCGGCGGCAAAGCACGGAGCACCGGCAGCAAAGCACGGATCGGCTCATAAGCATCCTAGAACGCCAAGCAGACGCTATCCAGGAGCTCGTAGCCATGCAGAAAGAGGAGCAGTACCGCAAATCCAAACGCCACCCCCGCTGCAGCCCTTGTCCCAAAACTCTTTCCATTGTGCCCCACTGTCACCTCCAACCCACTTTCCCCAACTTCCGTGTTCTTCACACCACCCGCTGCCTCCAACACCAGTATCTTCACCACTCAGCCCTGAAAACCACGACCCTTAACCCTCTGCACTCAACCCCCATCACCATGCAGTATAGCTATCCTGAAGTGCAGCACTCACTGCACAGCACACCAGACAGGACATACGCGAATCTGTGATTGTACTGTTCCCCACTCCACCCCCTTGTTTCTTTTCAATAAATGAATTTTTTGGCTTTGAAAACATTCTTTATTATTGCATAAAGTAAAAGACTCCTTAGCCCAGGAAATAAACAGGCACTGCAAGTCTGTTTGTCTGCTTAGCAAACACTGATTCCTAAAGATTGGAACTACTGCACTTCACTCCCGTGCAGGGCACCAGATATCACTGCTGGTTTTCAGCCTCAAATTGCTCCCTCAAGGCATCCCTAATCCTTGCAGCCCCGCGCTGGGCCCCTGTAATAGCCCTGCTCTCTGGCTGTGTAAATTCAGCCTCCAGGTGTTCAACCTTGGAGGTCCATGCTTGAGTGAAGCTTTCACCCTTCCCTTCACAAATATTATGGAGGGCACAGCACGCGGATATAACTGCAGGGATGCTCTTTTCGGCCAAGTCCAGCTTCCCCTACAGAGATCGCCAGCGGCCCTTTAAACGGCCAAAGGCACACTCCACAGTCATTCGGCACCGGCTCAGCCTGTAGTTGAACCGTTCCTTGCTGCTGTCAAGGCTCCCTGTGTAGGGTTTCATGAGCCACGGCATTAACGGGTAAGCGGGATCTCCAAGGATCACAATGGGCATTTCAACTTCCCCTACCATGATCTTCCGCTCTGGGAAAAAAGTCCAGCCTGCATCTTCCTGAACAGCCAAGTGTTCCGAAAGATGCATGCGTCATGCACCTTTCCGGGCCAGCCTGTGTTAATGTCAATGAAACGCCCACGGTGATCCACAAGCGCCTGGAGAACCATAGAGAAATACCCCTTCCAATTAACGTACTCGGATCCTAGGTGGGGTGGTGCCAGAATAGGAATGTGCGTCCCATCTATCGCCCCTCCACAGTTAGGGAACCCCATTTGTGCAAAGCCATCCACTATTTCCTGCACGTTACCCAGAGTCATGGTTCTTCTGAGTAGGATGCGATTAATGGCCCTGCAAACTTGCATCATCACGATTCCAACGGTTGACTTTCCCACTCCAAACTGGTTTGCGACCGACGGGTAGCTGTCTGGAGTTAGCAGCTTCCAGATTGCAATAGCCACCCGCTTCTCCACTGGCAGGGCAGCTCTCAATCTCGTGTCCTTGCACCGCAGGGTGGGGGTGAGCTCCTCACACAGTCCCATGAAAGTGGCTTTTCTCATCCGAAAGTTCTGCAGCCACTGCTCGTCATCCCAGACTTCCATGACGATGTGATCCCACCACTCGGTGCTTGTTTCCCGAGCCCCAAAGTGGCGTTCCACGGTGCTGAGCATGTCCGTGAATGCTACAAGCAATTTCGTGTCGTACGCATTACGCGGCTCGATAGCATCATCGGACTCCTCACTCTCACTGTCACTTTGGATCTTAAGGAATAGTTCGACAGCCAAATGTGACGTGCTGGTGAGATAAGTCAGCATACGCCTCAGCAGTTCGGGCTCCATTTCCCGCAGACAACAGATCGCGCTGCACAGAAACCGTTGAAAGATGGCACCAAAGGTGGACGGAAACAAAGGGATTTCTGGGATGCGAAGCGATGCATCACGGGGCGTTGGGACAGGACCCAGAATGCCCCGCACCCACGTCCCCTTCCCACAACCCACGGCGCCAGAATGGGAAGAGGTGCTCTGTGGGATAGCTGCCCATAATGCACCGCTCCCAATGGCGCAGCAAATGCTGCAAATGTGGCCACAACAGTGCGCTGGGCAGCTGTCAGTGTGGACAGACTGCAGCACTTTCCCTACTCAGCTGTACGAAGCCAGGTTTAACTCACAGCGCTGTACATTCGCAAGTGTAGCCAAGGCCTTAGTGGGACTAGGTGTGAAGTAAGGCATGTGATCACATCCTCAAAGGAAAACTCCACAACACCTTCAAAAGGCGAGCCTGGGAATTTAAATTCAAAACGCTGCTAGATAACAAAAACCTAACAGGGACAGGGACATTGGTTTTATGGCTCATTACAACAATCTTTAACACACTACCCTGCCTGCTACCCTTAATTGCCCACTTCAAACCCAGTATGCGTAACAATCTAACCCTCAATTGCCCATTTCTAGTAATGGCCTACAACATGCATTACCCCTTATACTTAACAATCGATCCCAAACTGTATTTAGCTCAGACACTGTGATTTCCTTCCCCAGATCTGAAGAAGAGCTCTGTGTAGCTTGAAAGCTTGTACCTTCTAACAACAGAAGTTGGTCCAATAAAAGATTTAAAAAATGTATTAATATGATATTTTTAAAAAAGTGAATGGTACAGAGTTTAAGCATAGAAATTTCTGGTTATCAGGGAATAACGTACAGATTATAATCAATGGGTGCGAAGTTCGATTTAAGATTGGGTGGTATAAGGAATACATAATCAGCAATATCCCCTATTGGGGGGTAAAAGGTTAACGGGTCAAAGTACAGACATTGAGATATGAGGGTATGTTCTTCATATAATGGCTATGTTCGGGTGTGGAGTATAATGAGTGGGTATGATGATGAGGATGCATTGACCCTCATTTGGTGAGATTTAACGTTCAGTGAGTTTATGGTTCCAGTTCATATGGTCCAACGGAAAAAGTCTCTCAGTCCCTTTCTCGTAGTCGATGCATGATGTCGCTCCAGCTCATGCCTCCTGGTACTGTCGGTGGCCGGTGTAGATGTCCCTGGACCACCGGATGGTGTCAAGACCATGAGGCGCCACATGAGCCGTGCGTAGCGTCGACCGATCCCGCAGGTCCGCAGCACACGCTCGTTGCAGGGGTCCCAGGCACCCAGGGCTCCAACGATCAGGGCGTCCATCTGCATATTACCTCACCTACCTGATCTCTTTTTTTCCTTTGTTCCATGCAATACTCTATTTGGCCTAGAAAAAAATTCTGTTGAAAACAGGCAAAACAAAGATATATAATGGAAAAATAAAAGTCACAAACAGAATTGCTCAGTAGGCTACCATGAAAATGGAATGACATCAACAACGTATCATATTTATTATGTGTATGTATTGTGATAGCACCAGTCAGGACAAGGGCCTTATTGTAATGGAATTATACAGTCACATGGTAAGAGATAGTGCCTGCCCCAAGGTATTTATAATCTAAAGCCCCAATCACGCAAAGTTTACATGTTTAACTAAGCACGAGTCAGTCTATAAAGCCCCAATCCTATATATGCTTAACCACATGAATAACTTTTAAGATCTTGAGTAGTCCTACACTGACTTCAACAAGTCTACACATAAGTAAAATTAAACATTAATGTTACTTAGCACAGCAATGGCTTTCTACACTGGGCAACACAGCTGACCTAGGCCTAAACCTAGCAGCCCAGGACCCTGCTGTTCCTTTTGGAAAACCTGATTCTTACAATCACTCAGTTACCATAGGAACACTGCATCCACCCTTTCTAGATGAGCGGGTCCATCACTTGCAGGATCAAAGAGGAGTGATTACATTTAACGCAAGTTGCACGCCGCCTTTTTTGTGTCACATACAATGTCACAGCTGATAACTTACAAATCCCACATACAATTTAAAATTTTACCCCATGCAAACCCAAGCAGCCTATGAAGGCCAAGTAGGTGGCATCTGTGGCCCTGTCTACACTAGGGAAATCTGGGCCGTGTGTGGGGGGAAAGGGTGGCAATGAGCCAGGAAAGGCCACCACCCTGCCTGTGGGTGATTGGTTTGTATCACACATAGCACAGCAGAAGAAGAGGGGCTTGGGGACTGGGTGACGGCAGCGTGGGGGGGGGCGAGGGGCAGCTCACTGGCACGTGGGGGGGCTGGGGGAGCGCAGGCGACCCCGCCCCTGGCTTGTTCATTTCATGAGGGGGCGGGGCTGGACTCCTCCATGTCGCTGCCTCCCTCTGGTGCGTGGAAGGGGCGGGGCCGATCCCAGAGGGCCTGGGGTGGTTGATCGAGGAGGCGGTGCTCAGTCAAGGCGGGGGGAGGAGATGGAGCGAGGAGCACCGAGTTCATCCGTTGGCGGCGGTTGCGCGTACTCCTCCCCCCACCCGCTGAGGCGAAGGGGCGGCACCGCAGGGGACTCGGTCACTCGGCGTCTCGGCCCCGCCCCCTGGGCTGCTATACGGAGGAGCCACCTCCGCCTTGATTGGTTGCAGTAGCTCCTCCCCGCCTCACTAGGCACGTGAGTTATCCGGGCAAGGCGGGAGCCTCGATCCCGCTGCCAGAGCGGCAGAGGTGCGCGGGCTCCGGCTGCTCTAAGGTGCTTTCCCGGCCCTGGCGGGTGCGTCCGCGCGGCTTGGCCAGCGCGTGTCTGTGTCCGCCCCTCCCCCTTGCCCTGGCTCTGAGCGCCCCCCCGTGTCCGTGGGGCTAATGATGGGGGAGGCGCCTCTTAATGTCAGCGCTCTCTCTGTCTCCGTCCATGAGTCCCTAGAGCGGGGGGTTGGGAGCAGTGACGGGCAAAGGGGCATATTTGGACCGTTGTAATTCAAATGCATTGAGCCGTTCCCGCAGCCGGCACCGCGGCAGCTCTGACGCAGCCCTCCGGAAATGCCGGCCCCGGTCCCGCAGTCCTTTCCAGAGAGTCGGTCTGGCTCTGCCCAGCCTTGTTCCCAGGGGACAGTCTGCCCCGCCCCCTTGGCAGCGGGCTGGCCCCTTTTGGGTGCAGATAGGGCGCAATTAAAACAATAACGAACTTTTTTTGTTAATTATTCCAAATTTGGGTAACTTATTAATTCATTTGAAAATGAACGATGACCTGGGCGGGGGGGATTCAGGACCACCACTGCGTTCTGCGCCACAGGTCAGGGAGTCAGTGACACCGACCGGTACGATCCGGTGTAACCGCTGAGATGGCACCGTTACCATTTGTTAGAGGCGCCTTCCCAGCCCGGTGTAACGTTTTCAGGTATGTCAGCGATTTTGGAAAACGGTGGTTAGTTAACTTCTGTTCCTTTTGCTAGCACTTTGTCTAGTCAAAGTACAGAAATCCTGTCCGCAGATGCACTGAGTATCTATATAATTTCATGATGGGGAAATAGAGAAACTGATTTAGGGCCCATTTCCTCACTCGTCTGCCTAAGGCCTAGTCTTCACACAGATTTTGTATTGGTATTCTGTTGATTAGGGATGAGGGTTTTTTTTACCAATATATAGTTATACCAGTACAAATCCCTAGTATGTTTATGCTGGTATACAGGTGCTTATATCAGTATAGCTTAGTCCCCTTCCTATATGGGAATAAGCTATACTAGTATAAACAGATTTATATCAGTACGGTGCCCGCACTGTGTGTGTGTACTGCTTGAACTATATCAGTATTGTTAAAGAGGTACAACTTTTGTGTGTAGACAAGGCCTGTGTGTGTGCAAGATTAGGCCATAGAGTCTGGAAGATATTATACACCCAGTTATAAAAAAGTACATATCATAATTTTGGGGGGGGGTGTAAATTATATGATGGTTGTTTTCATAAGAGAAATTTCTGTAAATCTAATAACACAGAAAACTACTCTGTACTTTAAAGGATTTTAAGTAATGGCCCCTGGAAACAAATTCAAGAACTCTGAACTGATATTACTGTGTGAATGGGAAGAATGCCTTTTTGTAGGAAAATGTATGGAGGAATTTTGTGACCACATTGCAGAACACTTGAAAGAGTATCGACAACATCCTCTGGAAAGAACAGGTAATATATCTGTCTCATTCACCATACAGATAATATTGCAGTTTTGAAGATTTTTGTAGTTTGTGGCCCTGATCTTGCACTGGCACTTTGCTGGTAAAATGAAGTCAATAGGACTCTATGTGTGTGCTGGTGACTACACACCAGAGACACTTGCACGACTGGGGCCTATTTTTGTTTTTTTATTTGCATCTGATTTTGCTGGTTTTCTCTTTTTCTAAAGATACAGTACTAAAATTGAAATAATGCTAATGTAGCTGAAGTCATGAATCAGAAGTTTAAACTCAATTTCTTCTTGAATGAGGGCTAAAGTGTGGTGTGTGTTTTTTTTTTTTTAAATTGGTAGTCTCAAAAAAGAATTTTTGGATTTCTGGAACTTATGTGTTACTTAAGATTTCTAACTTTAAGGTGGAGATTGGAGAAATCAACTTAGAGGAAACTTGCCCTTTTGTTGTAACTGTTTTCTGTGAATAAATAAACAGTATTTACTTGCTCCTGTTATATATCTTGCATCTTTCTTCTAATGGTATTACAGTTACTTACAAGAAAACCTCAGAAGTTGTATCCCACAGAAAATTGTAAGCAGTCTATGTAGACTGTAATAGCAATAGTGTAGTAGATATTTTTAATATTGCTATTGTAGCTCTTATGAATCCTGACCTTTAGTCTTAACACTATTTTCACATGTTTAATTGCTGGTGTAAATACTAGACCGAGTTTAATTAAAGGTACAGTAAATGGAAAGTAAAATTGAACCAACAACAATATGCACTCAATGCCTCCTCTATCCAGACAGTATTTTAGCTCATACGTAAGTAAAAAGCTAATTTTTACAACATTCTGTATTGGTCCTCCGAAACCACTGGGCTTGTCCTGGGTTGCTTTGGTGCTCCAGAATGAATAATTCTATGATGTTACAACTGCGTATAACCTACTGGAGTACTGGGCATGAGAGACTCAAGTAATTCCTGTGTTAATTTTTGTTTTGTTGCCTTATTACGTGGGCCCTATCCTGCAATTGAATAGATGTGGGCAGATCCTTGCACCCACATGGAGTCCCTTTCAAATTTAGAACCTCTGCCAACTCACTGGATTGAAACAAGTAGGCAGAACAGAGTGATGACCGTGTGAAAGCCTGCAAACTAAAAATGCCAAACAGCCAGTTTCCGTATCAGGTATTCTTAACAATGTCCTTTTGAATTCAAGATTTGCACTGTCAAAAATCAAATATTGTGCAACACTCAAATATCCAAACCAAAATGATCAGAAACTCTTTTATCTGAAATAGAGAGATCCTCTTCTTTCTGTGCCTTGGAATTTCCTTTGTGTTTCTATACTTATTCATTGTTCCCATTACATTTGGATAATCCAGTTTGTACTATATAACTAACTACTCACGTGGGTTCAGGAAAGATTATTGAATAATTAAAAGTTTGGTTGGCTATTACAGGCTGGAGTGCAGATTGACTGTAAAATTTGAAAACACAACCAAGATTTTTGGAGCAAGGACTTGTCATTTGCTAAAAGTCCAGTGCCTAAGAATCAGGCCTCAAGTCTTTACTATTATCATTTATATTGTGGTAATGTGTGATCAGTTATATGCAGTGTTCTTGTAGCCATGTTGGTCCCAGGATATTACACAGACAAGGATATTACTTCGCCCAACTTGTCTTTCTAATAGTAAACAGTAACACTGTACAACCATTCAATAGACCTTACTCAGACATTCTAAGTCCAGTGCTCTCTTTCTGGGGAAAATTTCACTAGAATTATGAGTTTTGAGAAGGTGAAAAATCTTGTTCATTGCTGAGGCTTAAAATCTTTAGATACTTAATTATCTGAACATAGCCGGTATCCGTCACTCTACTAGTTTTACCGATGGTTCAGTAGATCCTCACCTAAAATGTAAGTAATAGTTATCTTCTGGTACCTTCTTGAAGATTGTCTCACACAGTTCCTAACTTAATACAACATTCCATGAAACATTATTTCTTTTTTTTGTGTTTAGAGCAGTACCATTGTTGGTGGAGAAATTGTGAATTTTTGGCTACAGGTCCCAGGGAGCTGGTAACCCATGTAAATTTTCATAGTTACCACACCAAGTTGAAATTCTTAGGCTCTCAGTTAAGGGCATCACACCAAGATTGGCCAGCATGTTCCCAGAACAGCCATAACCAGAATCAGATACCAAGGATTTCAGAGATGTATGTTTGCCAATGGGAGAATTGTGATGTAAGTGAAATGAATGTTGTTTCTTTTCTTGTCTCCTAACTCTACCTTAACCTTCCCCAGTTCCAGCACCTGGAAAAGAGAGGTTTCACTACTGAATTTTGTTTTATTATTTATTATTGAGTGTTGTTCCATTCCATCTTCATAAGTAGAAATGGTAATTATTGTGATAGTGTTTGCCAAAGTATATACTGTATATAAACACCATTTATTTTAGCATCTGCAACCAGTTTACTTTAAATCCAAGTATTCTTCCTTTTGTTAGAACTAAAATGACTTTTTTCCCACTGCACTGCTTTTTCTGTGTTTTAGAAATATATCATACAAAATTGTAACGTAACCAGAAATATTCTAAGCTAATGAATATGCCATCAACCTAATTAAGAAACCCACTGTATTTACTTTGACCATTTTCTGGAACAAAAATTAGACAAGAATATCTGATATTTTCTCTCAGATATTTGCAGCCTTTTAATGATTCTGAAATTGGATGGCTCAGAGGATTTGTTAATGAGCCTTTCATCTTTAGGTCACTAATTCAAATCTGATATAGCCTAGGAGCAACTGAAAAATGTCAGCTTCTGACAGCTCTTTGGTGGAATATGTAAAATTAATTAGTGGTCTCCATCCAATTCCTAGTGGACAATGTCTGTATCAAGAGTTGTTTGCAGTGTTGTTGTACCCATGTTGACTGTTGAAGAGCTCTTTGAAAGCTTGTCTCTTTTCACCAGCAGAAGTTAGTCCAATAAAAGATATCACCTCGTCACTTTGTCTTTCTGTATCAAGAGAACAATTACATTTTACACCAATTAATATCCTTTTTGCCAGTGTTAGAATAGTTGGTAATGACTGAATGGGCTCTGAAACTAAACTACCTTTTGCCCCTTAGAAGTATTCATCCTAGCAGTGTGGGACCATATTGGTAGGGCAGCATGGGGAAGCATTGTGTCTGTCATCTTTGGCCCCCTAAACTCAGTTCTTGTCAGTGGGCATTCTCTTTGCATCCATTGGGTTGAAGCCCTGCAACTGATGCTCCATCTGGAAGAGACTCCTTAGGCATGCCCTTTAGATTGAGAACACTGAGCAAGGTAGGCTTCAGACAACCTTCCTTCACTACTACCTCTTTTTAAAGGTTGTTGTCTCCCCTTCCCCCCCGGTTGGTTTTCATGAAATTTACAAACATCAGTCTTTGACTCAAATAGTTTAATAACAAATAAGTAAATTAAGAATAGAGAGAGAATCAGATTAAAACAAAAGACTTGGCATGCAGAACACAGAAACGCTATGAAACTCTCTCTGCAAATCTCATCTAGATAGGTTCACTTCAAGTTTAATTCTACAGAATTAAAAACAAGCAGATGCTTACATTTCAAGAAGAGCTCTCTCTCCCCTTCCCGCCCCCCACTCCTTTGGCCTTTCAAAGTCACATTGTTTCAGGAGTCTCAAGTATGTTTTTCCCCCCTCCCCGCTTTCAGTTGTTTCTCATTTGTGACCATTTTTCATTTTGAAGGTGTGCCAATTCTGGTTGCGGGTACAAACAATTATCCTGATTCTTCAGTGAAGTCCATGAGATGTACCCCCCATGGACCTCACTGGTGCTCTGCAGAGGCACAAAGGTCTGCCTACATGGAGCTCATTGCTGAATTTAAGCAGTGTAATGTTTGAAAAAATGTACTATCTTGAGGGAGTGGAATAGTTTCCATTCTCTGTATAATGTTTCTATTAACATTCCCCTTATCTAGCACTGGAGGTATTTCCCAATTTCTTCTCTCAAGATGTAGTATTTCACAAGCCCTTTGATCTTAGTCTGCCTAAAGGGTGACTGGATCCTGGTCTGTCTCTCCTCTGAGATGTTAACCTAGAAAAAAGCTCATTTGTTCCTTTGGCTCTGAATTTAAAGAGACAGTGCTCATATAATTCTTCGGTTTCTCTCTTCATGTCAATGCATTTCTACATCAAATAAGAATTATTGACAGATTAGTTTTAGTCTGTCACAACAACCTCTACCTGTATAAATAGAGGATTTTAGTCACCAGGGCCTGGATCTACAAAGGTACTTAGGTGCCTAACCCCCAGATTTAGGTGCCTGTATAGCATTTTTAGGCACCACTGTGATTCACAAAACCCCTGCTTGGCTGCTGCCTAACCCTGTAGGTACCTAAAGTCACTCAGCATCTAAATTTTTGCAGTAAAAGTTACTTAGGTGCCTATGTTTTTGCCTCTGGGCAAGCACATTTGGTGCCTCATTGTAGGTGTTCATGTATTCCAAGGCCAGAAGGGATCATTGTGACTATCTAGTCTGAAAATTATTGGTACAAGTCCTTAATGACAATTGAAATCACAAACCCTGGTTTATAAGGCCAGTGCTCTGATCCAGGTGCTAGAGGACCATTATGGTATGGATGCCTTTCTGCCATCTAAGCCTCCACGTGAATCATGACTTAGGAAGATAGGCATCCCTCTGACTAAATTGCATGTGGTGCTCAATCCAGTAAGCGTGTTCATAGGCCACCTAACTCCACACCAATAATGGGGGGTTGGCAGGTAATGAAGGAACCTTTTATCTTTATCCCAGTGGTTAGGGCACTCACCCAGAATACTGGAGGCCAGCAGTTTAAGTCCCCACTGAACTGTAATGATTCTCACTCTTTCTCTGGCCAAATTAATATTCAGTTATTTAAAGTAGAACAGCTTCAAAAGGAAAGAATGAGGGAGATCCACATGAGAATTGTCTAGTGATTAGAACATGCACCTGAGAGGAGGTAAATCCCTTGTTCAAATACCTTTTCACTGGGCAGAGGCAAGACTTGAACTGGGGTTCGCTCCCTCCCACCCACAGTGTTTCTGTGCAGAGTTGGTGGCCTCAGAGCATGTCTGCCAGATCAGGCCCCACGTGTGACTTAGGCAGAGGAATGCCTATCTTCTCCCAGTTGTGGATCACAAGCAGAAATAGACACCTCCCTGCAGCACAGAATTAGACACTTATCTTCATGACAAGGGTGAGGCTTGGATCCCCTCTCACTGGCATCTCCCATTGACTAGCTTAAGCAGTTCTGCGCCTAGTGTGCTGAGTTTTGTGGGTGGCCTTAGGCACCTATCTCTCCCCATTCATTGTATAGGAAGCCTTAGGTGCTTAACTCAGGGTTTGTGGATCACAGTGTTGTTCTTGTGGTTTTCTAGGCACCTAAGTCCCTTTGTGGATCTGGGCTCAGTGTATGAAATATAGAACCTTTCACAAACATTAATTTCTCTTTAAAATTAAAAACCAAAACAGATACAGTAATTAATTATATCATAAGATAATTGGTTGTATAGCTTGACCTGCAGGTTCCATTTCCATTGAGCCCCATAACTTATGGAAGTTACTTTTCCCACTGTGATTGTTGTTTTTAAAATATAAAGGTTTAAAAAAAAAAAGTCCTTGTGTATGTACTTACTAGAAGTGATCTTGCATGTTGCTAGGCCTTTAATTTTAAGAAATACCAATAAAACTCAGATCTCACATTTTTTCAGGCCAGGAATCAAGAGCCGCCCTGGTTGTGCATGTCAGGAAACCTGTTCTCTTTTGTAGAACATGTATTTAAAAAAACCTTTAACATTTATGGGAGTTGTTCTGATGGGGTAGTAACTTCATTTTCAGTTAGCATATAATCAGTTTTTATGGTAATTGGGGTTTTTTGTATGGTTTTCTTCACTTATTAAGATGAAATATGCCCTTTAATTTTATTTCTTTCTATATGTAGCACTTTGCTAAATATTTCTATACATGTTCCTTCAAGCTTAAACTGCTGTTATGAATTGTATTAATTAAAATAGTGTTTCCCAACCTGGTAGGCAGGCTAGACTAGTCCAGAAAGGTGGGGTAAGATGCAAAACAAAAGAGAGAGAGGGGGCAGGGAAAGCTGCTAACCATTTCCACTCCCATAACAACGGATAAAGTCCTCCTTGAAAATCACCCATTTTGCTTCCCAGCTTCTGTGGTGGCTCCTAATGTATCAAACTGCAGATCGACTCAATGGTACAAGCCATCTGGCTCAGGCAGCAGCCCTTAAGTTTCTCTCTCTCCTCCACTGCAGCAACACTTAAATCTAAAGTTACTGAGATGATGTGCCACTTATGCCCACTCTGAGCAACCTGCACTCAGGGTCGGCTCCAGGCACCAGCTTGGCAAGCAGGTGCTTGGGGCGGCCCTCCGGAGGAGGGGCGGCAGGTCCAGCTATTTAGCGGCAATTCGGCGGACGGTCCCTCACTCCGCTCGGAGCGAAGGACCTTCCGCCGAATTGCCGCCGCAGATCGCGATTGCGATCGCGGATTTTATTTTTATTTTTTTTTGGCTGCTTGGGGCGGCCAAAACCCTGGAGCCGGCCCTGCCTGCACTAGTAGGTTTCTGGTGAGCGAGAGAGTGTAGGGGGGAAGCAAAAAGACAAGGAAAAAGAGAGAATCTAGGGGAAAAGGAGAGAGAGAAAAACAATTTTAAAAAATGAGACTAGGTAAAGAAATATGGAGAGTCAGTGACAACTATACCAGGGCATGGTACGATGGGATGGTGAGGGCTCCTATTTGCTAACCCATCAGAAGAGGGGGCTTCCAACAATAGAAAAGTCGGGAGCCACTGGACTAAAATTGACTGACTGTATCTTTAAGCTACTACAGCAGAGATCAGCAACCTTTGGCGCGCGGCCTGTCAGAGAAATCCGCTGGCAGGTCGGGACAGTTTGTTTACCTGCAGCGTCCGCAGGTTCGGCCGATGGCAGCACCCACTGGTCGCGGTTCGCTGTTCCAGGCCAATGGGGGCTGTGGGAAGCAGCGTGGGCCGAGGGATGTGCTGGCTACCGCTTTCCGCAGCCCCCGTTGGCTTGGAACAGCGAACCGCGGCCAGTGGGAGCTGCGATCGGCCGAACCTGTGGACGCTGCAGGTAAACAAACCGTCCCAGCCTGCCAGTGGATTTCCCTGACGGGCCGCGTGCCAAAGGTTACCAATCCCTGTACTACAGTTAAGGCCAAATTCAGGATCTGGTATATATGGAAGCAACTCTGGTATGTTCAAAATTAGGGCTGTAAAGCAATTAAAAAATTAATTGCGATTAATCGCACTGTTAAAGAGTAATAGAATACCATTTATTTAAATATTTGTGGATGTTTTCTACATGTTCAAATATTTTGATTTCAATTACCACAGTGCTCACTTTATATTATTATTTTTAATTACAAATATTTGCACAGTAAACAAAAGAAATAGTATTTTTCAATTCACCTAGTATAAATAATGTAGTGCAATCTCTTTATCATGAAAGTTGAACTTACAAATGTAGAATTATGTACAAAAAATAACTGCACTCAAAAAACAAAACAATGTAAAACTTTAGAGCCTACAAGTCTACTCAATCCTACTTCTTGTTCAGCCAATCGCTCAGAAAAACAAGTTTGTTTACATTTGCAGGAGATAATGCTGCCCGCTTCTTGTTTACAATGTCACCTGAATGTGACAACAGGTGTTTGCATGGCAGTGTTGTAGCCAGTGTCACAAAATATTTACGTGCCAGATCTGCTAAAGATTCATATGTCCCTTCATGCTTCAACCACTATTCCAGAGGACATGCATCCATGCCGATGACAGGTTCTGCTTGATAACAATCCAAAGTAGTGCGGACCGACGCATGTTTATTTTCATCATCTGACTCAGATGCCACTGGCAGAAGGTGGATTTTCTTTTTTTGGTGGTTCAGTTCTGTAGTTTCCGCATTGGAATGTTGCTCTTTTAAGACTTCTGAAAGCATGCTCCACACCTCATCTATCTCAGATTTTGGAAGGCACTTCAGATTCTTAAACCTTGGGTTGAGTGCTGTAGCTATCTTTAGAAATCTCACATTTGACAAAACGCAAAGAAGGTACCAATCTGAAGTGAAAGTGTTCTTAAAACGAACATGTGTTGGGTCATCCGGAGACATACAGTTCTCCCCCAAATAGTTCAGTCACAAATTTAATTTGTCATCAGCATGGAAGCATGTCCTCTGGAATGGTGGCCGAAGCATGAAGGGGCACACGAATGTTTAGCATATCTGGCGTGTAAATACCTAGCAATTCCAGCTACAAAAGTGCCATGCAAATGCCTGTTCTCGCTTTCAGGTGACATTGTAAATAAGAAGTGGGCAGCATTATCTCCTGTAAATGTAAACAAACTTCTTTTTCTGAGCGATTGACTGAACAAGAAGTAGGACTGAGTGGACTTGTAGGTTCTAAAGTTTTACATTGTTTTGTTTTTTGAGTGCAGTTATGTAACAAAAAATCTAAGTTTGTAAGTTGCACTTTCACGATAAAGAGATTGCACTTCAGTACTTGTATGAGGTGAATTGAAAAATACTATTTTTGTTTATCATTTTTCCAGTGCAAATATCTGTAATAAAAATAATATAAAGTGAGCACTGTACACTTTGTATTGTGTGTTGTAACTGAAATCAATATATTTGAAAATGTAGAAAAACATCCAAAATATTTAATAAATTTCCATTGGTATTCTGTTTAAACATGCGATTAATTTTTTTAATTGCGATTAATTTTTCGAGTTAATCGCGATTAATCGACTGCCCTATTCAAAATTTCTTCAATAGATGAGGCACCACTTACTCTGATAGAAGTGATTTCTAGAGAATTTACACAATGTGTTTTGTTTTTGTCATTTGATTTCCTGCCAACACTATCCATCATCTTCATGGTTCCATTTTGTCCTCAGGTTACCTACAACAACCCAGAATGGTTTTATCGGCATGTTGCCATGCATGCATACTCTACTAAGAAAGAAAACATTTCAAGTAACAAGAAAGCTATTTGTTGTTGTCACTGGAAAGGTAGCTCACGTTCTATATTTAATTTACAAAATATGGAATATTGCCCTAGTAATTTCAGTGCCGCTATAAAATTTACTGAGTATTTCATGAAGCACAGGAATATGTTAGATCTCTTCATACAGCCTTTTTCCAGCCATCTTAAATAATTAAAGTACTTTACCTACATTGTATGCTCTTGATTAGTTTAAGTGGTTTGCACTAGCAATGCCAAATCACTTAATTAAAAGCCTAGTATGCCAGAGTCCAATCCTTCAAGGTTCTGAGCACCCTCAATTCCCATTTGACCTCAGTGGGAGTTGAAAACTTTCAGCACCCACAGGCTTGGGGTCCTACACTGAAGGAATGTTTTTGAGCTTAGAGTAGCAATGTTGCTGCCCTAAAACTTTTTCACACCAATGCAAAAACAGTAATTTAATGGGCGTTCTGCACATAACTTCAATGGGAATTTTGCCTAAGCCAGTAATCCCCAAACTGGGGGGCACGTCCCACTGGGGGGGCATGGAGGAATGTTTAATGGGACGCTTGGTGGGGCCCAGGCCAGCCCCCACGGGGTGTGGAGGGAGCACCATCCAGCCCCGCTCTGCCCCCAGCCTAGCTCCAGCCCCAGCTCCGTTCTGCCCCCACTCCAGCTCCAGTCACAGCTTCACTCTGCCCCCATCCTCAGCTCTGCCATCAGCTCAAGCTCCTCTGCTGAGGAAACCTTGGCTGAGGAGTAATGGAGCAGGGGACGCAGACAGGAAAAGTTTGGGCAACAGTGGCCTAAGCCAAAGCCCACTGAAGTCACTGGGAATCGTTCCATTGATTTTTTTTTTTAGTAGGCTTTTGAACAGGCCCTGTGTAGCATTTGCAGAACTGAACTCTTTGTAGTGTTTGCAGTAGTAATGTTCTGACTTTTCCTAAAAACATTTTAGTTGTGCTCCTCTAAAAATATATATAGTCCACCAATACAATACAATCTTTCCTGTTTGTACTCGAGAAAATAAAGTGCTCATGTGCAACTGTTCTGTAATCTTATATAGTATGTGTGTTTAGATTGTTCAGGAACATTTAAAGGAAAGCACAAGCTATGGGATCACTTAAGAACCCACACTCAAGAAAGAGTGGTGGCCTGTCCCTCTTGTGGAGCGATGTTCTCCAATAATACCAAGTTTTTTGATCATGCCAAGCGACAGGTTTCAGAGGATCGTAAGTGGATTTGCTCTATTTCTATTTACATTTATTTAGGGATTTACTTTTGAGCTGGTTTATAACAGTACATATATAACACCTATTATTATTTTTCAGAAGTGTCAATTAAATGCAAAATTGACTTTAGGAAGGAAATTATCTTCCTGAAGCATGGAAGTACTTTTGGCTTTGCAATGATTGCTTGATATAAATGATGAATTGGGGTAATGGGGGAAAGAGAGAGAGCACTCAGATGCATATTTAAACATAGTGGCTTTCCACCTGACAGTTGTGGCATTCCATTGTAAAAATAGAGATTGCCTCTGACTCCATGCCCATGGCTTCTCAGGGCAACTGCATTCCATTGGAACAGTGAAACCGATGACCAATAGGAGAAGCTGTTGAATGCCAGAGACAGAACTCTTACAGGAGCTGGACTTAAATTATGGAATTCACTTCTGAAAGTGATCTGAATGATCATGGAACTAACCACTTTCAGAACTAAATGCAACACTGTCATAACTATAAAGGGAAGGGTGGCAGCTCTCCTGTGTACTGTGCTATGGAATCCCTCCTGGCCAGAAACTCCAATCCTTTTACCTGTAAAGGGTTAAGAAGCTCTGGTAACCTGGCTGACACCTGACCCGAAGGACCAATAAGGGGACAAGATACTTTCAAATCTTGGGGGGCGGGAAAGGCTTTTGTGTGTGCTCTTTGTTTTAAGGGGTGGTTCGCTCTTGGGACTGAGAGGGACCAGACATCAATCCAGGTTCTCCCCATCTTTCTAAACAAGTCTCTCCTATTTCAAACTTGTAAGTAAAAAGCCAGGCAAGGCGTCTTAGATTTACTTTGTTTTCTCAACTTGTAATGTACCTTTTACTAGAGTGTTTATCTTTGTTTGCTGTACTTTGAACCTAAGACAGAGGGGGGTCCTCTGAGCTCTTTAAGTTTGATTACCCTGTAAAGCTATTTTCCATACTGATTTTACAGAGATGATTTTTACCTTTTTCTTTAATTAAAAGCCTTCTTTTTTAAGAACCAGATTGATTTCTCCTTGTTTTAAGATCCAAGGGGGTTTGGATCTGTGTTCACCAGGGAATTGGTGAAAGGTTTCTCAAGGCTTCCCAGGGAGGGAATTCTTAAGATGGTGGCAGCGGACCAGAGCTAAGCTGGTAGTTAAGCTTAGGAGTCCTCATGCAGGCCCCTACGTTTGTACCCTAAAGTTCAAAGTGGGGATACAGCCTTGACAAACACTCTCTTGAGCTTAGATTTTACTCAATATGTTCTTCACTGCAGCACATTCTCCTACCACCCTTTCAACAAACTATAAACTAATCAGGATATTTTTCCTACAGGCCAGGAAGGAAGAGAGAGATTTCTTTTTTTTTTTTTTTTTAAATACTTGGAAAGTGCTCAGGTACTATGGATGCTATGGTAATGGGGTCTATATAAGTACTCAAACCATAAAGCTCGAAAACTTGGCAGGTTAAAACTGTTAATATTTTTTAACAGATTGTTGTCTTGTTAGGAGTGAAATTAATATATTGCTAATTAAAATTCTGCAATTACCCTAAACCAGATTTTTTCTGAAAAACATCTGGAATACAAAATAATACTGAAATTGTCCCACTACTGTGACAGTTTAGTGATCAAATTGACAACCCTAATCTATGTGTTTTAAAAATAGATCAATAAATATCAATTGCATCACTGATCAGTTCCCATTAAATTTCAGAACAAGTATTTGTTTGTCAGAATTGTGACAAACACTTTGCCAATGAGAGGTTACTACGGGACTATATGAGAGGACATGGTGAGTCAGAGCTTTTTAAAATAAATGTTCTACTAAACTAGCACAACCATAGATAGATGATGATAATATTATTAAGATATCTTTTCATATGTCAGCTGAGAGAAGCAGTATACAGACTCAAGGCAATTATGATACAATTGTGGGGAAACAGAAGTCTTACTATCAGATAGATAGTCCATATGAGATGGTTTTCTCCTCTTCGCATGCCCACTTGTTTAGGACTTTCTCCTCTTCGTGTCCTCACTTGACTACAAAGTTTGAATATTACAATTCCCTCTTAGGGTTTGTCTTCATGGGGAGGTTATTCTGGAGTAAGAAAGAATATAAATTTAAAGTGCTAAAGCTATTCTGGAATAAGAGTGACTATCTGTAATTTAGTTTAATTAACTTTCCAAGTGGATTAAGCTCAATAAGAAAAGGGCACTCTTGCTCCGGGATAAGAGTGTCCATATGTGGAGCTACCTAGCAGTAGCTAATGAGGAATAGCTTATTCTTCAGTTGCTATTCTGGTCTATTTCCCCATCCAGACAAGCGGTTAGCATGAGCACATTATGCCAACCGTACATATTTTATATTGGCTGCCCATAAAGCATCAGATTATAAAATGACACACTTCTTTAAACTCCCCACCAAAATGTAGATCCTGCCTACATTCAGAATTTCCTGTTGCATGCACTCTCACAACATCCACCTTTTACGAATTCCCACCATTGTGCCATAAGCAAGTAGGCAATTAGGCCTTTGTTTTACTAGGCCCTAGAGAGTGAAACAAACTCCCCCTTCCCCTCTGAAATTTGTCTCTCTCTCTCCATCTACGTTTTGAAAATACCTCAAAATGCTTTTTCACGTGCATGTTTATTAGAATGCCCACTATTTGGCCCATATTTATTACCCCTCTGTTCTCTTTCTTTTCCCCCCCCTTTTTTTTTCTTATGCATTGTATACCCAAATTAGCGTTAGTTGTTAATTTTAGTGTGAATGGGTTTTTCTAAATGTTTTTATCATATTGCACCACAGACTGAGTGTCTTGGCAAAGGAGTGACATAGAAATAAAAGTATTATTATTTCTCCAGTTACCCATGTTACATGTCCATTTTGTGATACGGTATGTACAAGTGTCTCCTCTCTGAAAGCGCACATCAGATTCCGACACTGTGATGAACGCCCTTTCCACTGTGATCTCTGTGAGAGTAGGTAAGAAGATTTGGAACTCTTAGCTAATCAACAGAAGTGTGGAAATAATTCAGTGTTCAATGAATGTAAGAGGTAACAAAAGTAAGAAAAACATTCAGCCCTTAAAATAGCAACCCTTAGCTCAAAAAAATAAATAAGTAGGTAGACTGATCCATTGGTCTGCTGGAACACATAAAGGCACTTCTTGAACTTATGGTGGAAGTAGGAATGATACTTTGTTTCTAGTGCCAAAAGATGTCTTCCGGGTAAGACTATGCATACTGTAAGAAAAGGTCATCAATGATCAATTTAGGCCATATTTAGCAACTATTTCCCCCCTCAGTGGGTCAGCTACAAGGGTTACTGGATATTTCTGTGAGAGCCAGATGCTCCTCTTCTGAATTGTCCTCTTGCCGCTGGATCATTTTACCCATTTCCTCTCAGCTACCTCTATTTTTCCACTCCCCACTTGAGTCTCTAACTTCCTGGTGGCTCTCACAACCTTCTTTACTTTTTCCAGTTCAGTCAAAGGGAACACTGACGGTGGCATCACTGATGGAGCAAAGGGAGGAAGACTTAATGATTTAGGACACTTATGTACATAGGCAGGGGCCGAAATAAATAGGGCCTTGAAAGGGAGGATAAGAAGTTTAAACCTGATGCAGGGATGGATTCCAGGAGAGGTCAGATAAATGGATAACACTTTCATGTGCATGTTTTAGGTAGACTGGAGGGAGTAATATGAATATTTGAGGGACTAGAGCGGAAGAAGTTGCTCTTATTATGACAACATTTGATCAGTGCATGGACAAGAGTTTTAGAGGACAGAGAGGCGTGTATGGATCATTGAAAAGTTATTGTGGAAAAAGTGGCAAGATTTGGACGTAGCCTGGATGCCTAGGAAGAAAGTAGAATCAGAGATTACCCTCAAACCATAATAATGAGAATGTGGAAGTATATTCCCACTCAGGTTTGGCCCAGCTATCATGACAGGAGTCTGGGTAGACCAAATTTGAGTGAGTGGCACTGCAACCCTATGAGCCAGATCACAACTCCACTCAGACAAATTTGGCCCAATCAGGGGGGCAGGGCCAAACTTGAGTAACGCTGCAATCCCTGAGGTTGCAAAGCCTGGAGCTGAGAGCCAAACCCAGCAAGCCCCACAGCACAGGTGCTGCCACTATGAGGTGAGTGCTGGGCAGGACCCAACCCTCCCCTCCCCCAGGTGGGGGGGCAGGATCCAACCAAAACCATCCCAGGGCCTCCACCCTCAGAGTATTTACTGGGTTGCAACAGGCCATCAGAGCCGGTGTAACCACTAGGCGAACTAGGCAGCCGCCTAGGGTGCCAATATTTGGGGGCACCAAAAAGCAGTGCCCCAAAAAATTTAACACTACAGTGGAGTGACATCTTACACGGGGGTTAGGTTCTAAGGTCAGCGCATAAGAGGAAAATCGTGTATAGTGAAAATTACCATAAAGCACAGTACACGTTAGTCTCTAAGGTGCCACAAGTACTCCTGTTCTTTTTACAGGATACACTGTATACACTAGAACAGGGGTCCTCAACCTACGGCTCGCGTGCCAAAGGTGGCACGCGAGCAGATCTTTTTTTTTTAATGGCAGGTTGCAGGTCCCGGCGGCCGCTGAACCCGCTGCCAGTCTGAGGTTCCGGCCGCCGGCTCCTGCCAGCCTGGGTCCCGGCCGCCAGCCCGCTGCCGGACCCGCTCAGCCCGCTGCTGGCTGAGTGAACGGAACCCCAGGCCGGCCGCAGGCTCAGCGACGGCCGGGACCCGCAGCCTGCCATTTAAAAAAAAATCGGCTCGCGTGCCGTAGGTTGAGGACCCCTGTTCTAGTGTATACAGTGTATCCTGTGTATACTGAGTGTACTATACTTTATGGTAATTTTCACTATACGTGATTTTCCTCTTACGCGCTGACTTTAGAACCTAACCCCCGCGTAAGATGTGACTCCACTGTATTCATTTTTGAAAGTTTATAATAATAGATGCTCCGGGGGGAGGGCAGGGGGAGCGGGGGCGCAAGGTGGAAGTTTCGCCTAGGGCGCAAAATATCCTTGCACCGGCCCTGCAGGCCATAAACATTTAAAAAGGGGTCCTGAGCCCAAAAAAGTTGAGAACCACTGTACTAGACCACACCCTCTCTGCTATTATTGCTGTTATTTGAACAGTAAAAGTAATTTGTTTCACCTATATGCTCCTCAGTTTTAAGAATGCTTATGATCTTCATAAACATGTTGAAACACACGATTCAAATGCCTACAGCTGTGATGTAGAAGGATGTGTTTTTACTTCACGGACTTCACAGATCTTGAGACAGCATTACAAGAGAGCACATATGGTGGGTATTAAAAGAGTAGACGGAAGCATCTTTTAATAGACAATAGGGGCTGATTTTCAAAATGCATGTGTATGTCAAAATACCTGCCTTGTGCTTGCATCTAGGCTATTTGGGTGCATAAATTAACTGTACACAGTTGCATGTTCCCAATCTTGAAAACTGGGCCAATATCATGTTTTTCTTTCCTGTAAATCAACAAGCCATTCCTATCCTGAGAAGCAAAATATTTGAAGGAATATATTTCTGTGTCAATTTACTGCACTCTGTCCCTAGAACTAGTACAGCACACGATAACAGAACTAGAACTGGTACATATTTATTATGTGGTTTTTGAACTTGTCTGAGTTCTAATCAGGGCCAGGCAAACGGGGCCCAAGCCCAGGGCGCTGTAGCCAGGGGGTTGCCATAAGGGGCTTGGGCTTCCCCTGGCTGGCTGTGGCTGGACTCCTCTCTTCTCCGGTCCCTCCCCCGTGCCGCCCCCCTGCCCCGTCCCACACTCTACTCAGCCATGTGGCTGAGGGCCCCGGCTCTGCACAGGCCCTGGGGAGCCCAAAGCAGCGTGGCCCACCACTCGCTGCCCAGAGTGGAGCCAAGTCCCTCCCTGCCTGTGGCCCTGCACCGTTCAGTCTCTGACAGGGCCGGCCAGGAGAAGCGAAACTTCCTTGGGGGGAGCTGGGCTGAGCTGGGGGGAGGAGGGACTTAAAGTGACAGTGCGCTCACTGACTCTCAAACTCCCTAACACACACAGGCTCTCACACCCACATACACTCTGCCTCTCACAGTCCCCCAACACAGATTGTCACATACACACACACACTGGCGCTCTCTCTGTCTCTCTCTCTCACACACACTGGCTTTTTCTCTCTTTCTCTCTCACACTCACTTACTCTCTCTGTCACGCGCGCACACACACACACACACACACGTTTTATTGTTGTTATTACTGCTTGGTACTTCCTGTCAAAATGAGCCAAGAGTGGCTAGGGGCTGCAGGAGGGCTGTGGGCTCTGGCAAGTTGCAGTCCCCATGTGACAGCGCGAAGCCTGCCTTGAGCTGCAGGCCAAGCGCCAGGCACCACAAGCCACTGCAGCAGCACAGAAGTAAGTGTGGCAATACACCATATACCATGCCACCTGCGCTTCTGCTGACAGTGGCCTAGGAATTTGCTAGTTATAGCAGTTACTCATTGTGACGTTATCTGATTAAAACATGACCATGCAGATCATTGTTGCAACCACTGTTATATATTTGCAACAAATCTTTTACAAAATGTGGCATGTAAGATGTCTATGAAAAGGTTATGATTTGCTGAATCTGTTTATGCTATCTGTATGCGTGTATCATTTTTGTACTTGAAGTTATAAGTATTGACTCTATACCTGTATTTCAAATGTTTGCTCCTGGGGTAACGCCCACAAGATAGTTAGCCAGCACATCTTGAAGGGACTAGTCGAAGTAAGTGGCTCATCAAGGGACACTTAACTCGCAATGGACCATGGGTGATGCCCATCTACATTGAATGGACTTTCCTGTGGACATTCCATATGAAGTATAGGTAATGGCCCAGAGGTTGGGGGGGAGCCCAGGGAGCCTGTAGGAGCCAGGGGTGATGAGGGAAGGGGGCGCCAAAATACAAGTTCGCCCAGGGCACCATTTTCACTAAAGCTGGCCCTGGTTATAATGGCTGATGTATTGCAATCCAGTACTGTCCAGCTGATGTTTGTTTAAGCTGCAGTTGCTTGAGGGGAAGCCATAGACCCTGCTATCAATAAGACTGAGGTATCTGCAGTATAATTTTGATCCGAAATTGCAATGTTCAGTGGAGGTTATCTATTAAAAATGTGTACTTAGAAAATAATGTAAATATTACAGGAGTATAACATATAGTTAATATTAATTTTTTCTTACTTTAATTTTACTGTCTGTATTTATCATCAACCTCAATTACTGATTTCCACACCATCTTTTCCTCAGAATAATGGCAATCTAAAATATAAATGTCACATCTGTCAGAAATGTTATTCCTGGTGTTACACATTGACTCTGCATCTTCGCAAAGCGCACAAACTCAGCTGTCATTCTCGCTTCAGGTATGTTATCAATTCTTACCCAAAGCAAAAAATGAAATCTTTTTTTCCTGGGGGATGGGGCAGTCTCGTATAAAGGATACAGATATTTGGTTGATTACCATCTAATGCTCAATTTAGAGAATGAGGAGCTCTTCTAATAAAATATATTATGAATAGATCTCTTCTATGCAGGTTCACGTTTCAAGTCTAACAAAGTAGTTAGTGCCATTATGTTTGTTTCTTTGCATAAATTTCGTTTCCTTTAACTACCATTTCATACATTGCAATTTATGATTTGGGTTTTAAATGCTAGCCGTTTGGATTTAGTATGCATTTTTGTATTTGTATGCATGTATTCATAGATTCTAGGACTGGAAGGGACCTCGAGAGGTCATAGAGTCCAGTCCCCTGCCCTCATGGCAGGACCAAATACTGTCTAGACCAGGGGTCGGCAATGTTTGGCACGCGGCTCGCCAGGGTAAGCACCCTGGCGGGCCGGGCCAGTTTATTTACCTGCTGATGCGGCAGGTTCGGCTGATGGCGGCCCCCACTGGCCGCAGTTCGCCGTCCCGGGCCAATGGGGGGGAGACGGGGACGGGAAACTGCGGCCAGCACATCCCTCGCCCGCACCGCTTCCCGCCGCCCCCATTGGCCCGGGACTGCGAACCGCGGCCAGTGCAGGCCGCGATCGGCCGAATTTGCCGCATCAGCAGGTAAATAAACTGGCCCGGCCTGCCAGGGTGCTTACCCTGGCGAGCCGCGTGCCAAACGTTGCCGACCCCTGGTCTAGACCATCCCTGATGGTTAGATAAATGTCTTACTCTTAAATATCTCCAGAGATGGAGATTCCACAACCTCCCTAGGCAATTTATTCCAGTGTTTAACCACCCTGACAGGAACTTTTTTCCTAATGTCCAGCCTAAACCTCCCTTGCTGCAGTTTAAGCCCATTGCTTCTTGTTCTACCCTTAGAGGCTAAGGTGAACAAGTTTTCTCCCTCCTCCTTATGACACTCTTTTAGATACCTGAAAACTGCTATCATGTCCCCTCTGTCTTCTCTT
>NW_020664381.1:1930922-1934901 GCF_002925995.2 Terrapene triunguis
CCCTGGTGACTTGCAGGCATTTAACTTTTCTAAGTGATTTTTAACTTGTTCTTTTTTTATTTTATCTGCTAAACCTACCCCCTTTCCATTAGCATTCACTGTTAGGCATTCCTTGAGACTTCTCCGTGAAGACCGAAACAAAGAGGTCATTAAGCATCTCTGTCATTTCCAAGTTTCCTGTTACTGTTTCTCCCTCTTCACTGAGCAGTGGGCCTACCCTGTCTTTGGTCTTTCTCTTGCTTCTAATGTATTGATAAAAAGTCTTCTTGTTTCCCTTTATTTCTGTAGCTAGTTTGAGCTCATTTTTTGCCTTTGCCTTTCTAATCTATATAAAGCTACATTAATTTTTATTTTCATTACTTTAATTTTATTCTCTTAGATACAAAGAAGATGATGATGGGTACTTGAGGCTGAATTTAGCAGTTTATAATGGTGTCATGGGTTTAGATCAGGGTCTTGAGAACAAGATGGCACCAAAGAAGTCTTCAGTAGTTCAAAACAGTACTGGAAAAGACAGCTATGCCTCTTGCAAAAGAAGCCATTCATCAGTGGAACTACATACCACAAGATGTCAGAGATGGTCACAAACTACTGCAGAAAAGGTTATGGTAGAATCAGAGACCTCCATAATGGAGCCAATGTATTTTGAACTTCAAACTACACCACAGTCATTTGAAAACTCTGCTTCTCCCTCTGAACTTGATGAAGCAATGACATTGAATACAAAGGAAAAATTAATAGAAATTGCAATGGGCTTGGGAATTCAGGTTGCTGTTTAAGAAAAATGCATTTTCTTGGATTTTACCTTGGGACCTATTTAGTACTCCTGGAAGAGTTCATTATTTTAACTAAATATGAAATTTACAAAGAGTCTGCATTGTTTTCACTTGTCAAATTTTGTATGTAACATTGTGTATATATTTGTTAAATATACTAAATTATTTTATCTGAATAAATGATAGTACACCAGAAAGGTTTTGCTATATATTCAATATGCGATACTTAGATGACTAACTCATCTGACAAGAAGGTATTGGATTTCATTAATCTGTGTGCTCTTCTAGTCTGTCTATACAAAAGAAACAAAGCTATCCCTCAGAGGCAAAATTCTGAGCCAGTACACTAGACAAAGAGTTTGATCTGGTAGATTATGCATTGCTATTTTTTTATTAGATAAACGTTTATTTTTCATAATGCATCTGGTCTACAATATTTCTAACAAGTGTCTTTGCCTTTAGTTAGTGATGTTCAGTATATTTCAGATATATGCTAGAGTAATTTTAAGTGTCTTTCAAGTAGTTTACTTTGGCTTTAAGCTATGATGTGTTTTGTAAATTAATATAATTTTAAAACCTTTTTCATTGTTTAAAGGTGATTACAATTCAAGAATTTGTTTGCATTCATAGAATAGTGAAAAGGATGTTCAGAGAACTGACCTTGGTTTCAGATAGCACTCATTATAATTGAGAGATTACAAAGTATTTCAAAATAATCATTTGGGCACTAGAAGTGGTGACTGTAGTTTTCAGAAATAATTCTATGCAGCCATGGTTATTAGAACCTGTTAAATAAAAAATGTTGGCCGTGACTCCAGTATTTAGTTTTTTAATTCACTTATAAGGGTGCCAGTAATGAGACAGCTACTGCCATGCAATAAAATACCTTTTTTTAAACCTAAAAAAGAATAAGCTCTCCAACTAAAATGTACAGGGATATACAGTTTCAGAAAAACTGGGACAGGGTCATACCCATTAAAACCTAGAACAAACCTAATATCCATCAAATCACCCAACCTACAGAGCGATCAGTTCTTGACCAATAAGAAGAGTGGAGAAACAAGAGTAGCAGATATAAAAGCAAGGGGAGGGAGCCCAGACAGCCAAAAATAGGCCAGCTGAAATAAATGAAAACGTGATGTATACCCTAAAGGCAGCTAAGGAGGGGTTTTGGCAGACTTTTTCTGGGAAGGAATTCCACAATAAAGAACCCTCCTTTGAGAAAAATTTGTCCCCATTCCAGTCCTAATTGAATTAGCCACCGAGTTCAGACCTGCCCCTTATCACCTAATTATTTCAGAAATTGTTATAGGATCTTTTACTTCTAATTAGATGCCTACCAGAGATGGAATCTTTGAGGTATTTAACTAAACAAAAGTCAAAAAAGTTTTTCATTTTTTTGTCAAAATAACGCACTTTTTGACCAAGTTCCAGTCTACACATCTGAACCTCCACCACTGCAGCACAGACATCTACCACTTGAGCTACAGTGCCTATGCATTATGGTTGGAGTCCAGCTTGGCTCGCTCTCTCCTGTCCTAAAAAATCGGGAGTACCTGCCCCATGTAGTGCCCCCAGAGGAGGTTTGATTTGATGGGGCCCTATGCTGGGTCAAGAAGGGTTTTTGTGGGAATCTCAGCTTGTCTCTCTCATCCCCCCACCCTCCAGGAGTTGGGGGAGCTTGTGATGCATATGGTGCCCCCTGAAGTCGGGTGAGATTGGAGGGATTGATGGGGGGGGGGGGGGGCAGCTTGGCTCTCCCCCCTGCAGTTGCTTTGGTAGCTCCCAAATGTTCCCAGCACAGTGTTGGCTGCTGCAGCTGCTTTGATGGCAGCATGGACCAGGGTGTCTAGAATAGTGATTGATTTTGGCAGGCTGCCAATACTTTTCTGTGGCATGCCAGTAAGAAAAAGAAAATTGGGATTGTTTTTCGTTTAACACTTTTTACAACTCACCTAAATCTGAACGGAATTTCACTAGGCAAAAAAAAGGCACTTCTGTGGCCTGAGGGATTTCTCCCTGCTGACTATCAAAGGCCTGCTGCAAACAATAGAGCTATTAATGCTTCTCAAAGAAAAGAATCTTTTTTTAAAATGGAAAGTGTTAGGCAACCTAAATCAACAGGTCTTTACCAGTTCCCCTGTAAGGGGCACTAGGAAAATCTTAGGCCTCAATCCTGCCACTGATTCCTGCAGCAGACCCCCATACCTGCACTGAGCTCCACTGCCATCACTGGGGACTCCATGCAGGTGCAGGCGTCCACTTGCATAATGTCAGTTGTAGGATCAAAGACTTAACATTAGATCAAAAGCCCCTGTAGTGAATATCAATACATGAGATGAGAGGAGGATGTAGCCCCACCCCCATTCAATGGGTGCATTATACTAAAATTCGTCTAATCTGTGGAGTTGCTGCCCTCCCTGTGGAGCAAGGGGGTCACAGCACTCCCCATGGGGATGGGGGGCGCTCTGCCCTGTATGTGGCCGGGAGCCACTTTCAGCCCTGCTTTTTCCTGAGCTCCAGCAGTGCTGTTGGTGGGAATGGTGTCCCAAGCCCCACTCTTACCTCTGGGCTATTGGCTCAGTGGATTGCCTCGGCTGGGTGTCGTGATGCCAGCAGCAGCAACAATGGGATCAGGGCCCAGTTGGGACCGGCAAGTCACTCCCCACATTCTCATGATGGAAAGGCAGCAGACCAAACCTGAGACGGGTCCTGTGTAAGTGCACTGGTAGTGCACACTGGATAATCTGGGCCTGATTTCTGTGGGTGCAACTGAACCCATGCTACAGCTGCCTCTGCATGAGATAAGTAACAGGAAGAATGCATGTAGTAGGGTTACCATTCGTCCGGATTCCCCCGGACATGTCCGGCTTTTTAAGCTAAAAATAGCGTCCGGGGGGAATTTGTAAATGTCCGGACTTCCCCCTGATGCAGAGCACGCAGGGTTAACAGTGCTGCCGCCGACGGTGTTACTTACATGGGGCTCGGACACTCAGCCAGAGAGAGCACGTTGTCGTCCTCCCTCCCTCCCTGCATGGCAGATCGGCTCCGGGAGTCTGGAGCTCCTCCCCCACTGTTGCCCAGCATTTGACAAGCAGCTCAGGCAGTTCCTGAGCAAGCTCACGGAGACATTAGGTGAAGAAAGGCCAACAACAAGGGGGCCAGGGGGTCGGAGAAGGGGCAGGGAGGTTCTGGAGGGGGCA
>NW_020664381.1:1935001-1941810 GCF_002925995.2 Terrapene triunguis
ACAGGGAGCAGAGGGGTTTAGATGGGTCGGGAGTTCTGGGGGGGGGGCTGTCAGGGGGTGGGGAGTGGTTGGATGGGGCGTGGGAGTCCCAGGGGTCTGTCTGGGGGTGGGGGTGTGGATAAGGGTTGGGGCAGTCAGGGTACAGGTAGGGGGTAGAGTCCTAGGGGGCCAGTTAGGATGGGGGGACTCATAGACTTTAAATTGCAAGCCCCTTGGCGACAATTTTTAATGAATCTGTAAACTCGGGGGTGGTACCGTTGGACTGGAAAATAGCTAATGTGGTTCCTATTTTCAAGAAGGGGAAAAAAAGTGACCCGGGTAACTACAGGCCTGTTAGTTTAACTTCTGTAGTATGTAAGGTCTTGGAAAAAATTTTGAAGGAGAAAGTAGTTAAGGACCTTGAGGTGAATGGCAATTGGGACAGATTACAACATGGGTTTACAAAAGGCAGGTCGTGCCAAACCAACCTGATCTCCTTCTTTGAGAAAGTAACAGACCTCCTAGATAAAGGAAATGCGGTGGATCTAATATACCTCGATTTTAGTAAAGCGTTTGATACGGTTCCGCATGAGGAATTATTGGTTAAATTGGATAAGATGGGGATCGATAGGAAAATCCAGAGGTGGATAAGGAACTGGTTAAAGGGGAGACTGCAGCGGGTAGTGCTGAAAGGTGAACTGTCAGATTGGAGGGAGGTCACCAGTGGGGTTCCTCAAGGTTCGGTTCTGGGTCCGATTTTATTTAATCTATTCGTTACTGACCTCGGAACCAAATGTAGGAGTGGGCTGATAAAGTTTGCGGATGACACAAAGTTGGGAGGCATTGCCAACTCGGAGAAGGATCGGGATATTCTGCAGGGAGACTTGGATGACCTTGTAAATTGGAGTATTAGTAATAGGATGAGATTTAATAGTGAGAAGTGTAAGGTGATGCATTTAGGGATGACTAATAAGAATTTCAGTTATAAGCTAGGGACGCATAGGTTAGAAGTGACTGAGGAGGAGAAGGACCTCGGAGTCCTGGTTGATTGCAGGATGACTATGAGTCGGCAATGCGACGTGGCTGTGAAAAAAGCTAATGCGATCTTGGGATGCATAAGGCGAGGTATTTCTAGTAGGGACAAGGAGGTGCTGCTTCCGTTATACAAGGCGCTGGTGAGACCTCACTTGGAGTACTGTGTGCAGTTCTGGTCTCCTATGTTTAAAAGGGATGAACTGAAACTGGAACGGGTACAGAGAAGGGCAACTAGGATGATCCGAGGAATGGAAAACCTTTCCTATGAAAGGAGACTCGAGGAGCTTGGTTTGTTTAGCCTAACCAAAAGAAGGCTGAGGGGGGATATGATTGCTCTCTTTAAATATATCAAAGGGATAAATACCAGGGAGGGGGAGGAATTATTTCAGCTCAGTGCTAATGTGGACACGAGAACGAATGGATATAAACTGGCCGTGGGGAAATTTAGGCTTGAAATTAGACGAAGGTTTCTAACCGTCAGAGGGGTGAAATTTTGGAACAGCCTTCCGAGGGAAACGGTGGGGGCGAAAGACCTCTCTGGCTTCAAGATTAGGCTAGATAAGTTTATGGAGGGAATGGTTTGATGGGATTACGTGATTCTAATCAATTAGGCAATAAAGGCCATCGGTGGTAAAATGAGGGTCTGGCTAGAGAATCTTGCCTGTATGCTCGGGGTTTTGCTGATCGCCATATTTGGGGTCGGGAAGGAATTTTCCTCCAGGGTAGATTGGCAGAGGCCCTGGAGGTTTTTCGCCTTCCTCCGCAGCATAGGGCAGGGGTCGCAAGCTGGAAGATTCTCTGCGACTTGAAGTCTTTAGATCACGATCTGGAGACTTCAACAGCAGAGCTAAGGGAAAGTGGGGGGGTCAGCTTTTGTGGCCTGCATCATGCGGGGGGTCAGACTAGATGACCATATTGGTCCCTTCTGACCTTAAAGTCTATGAGTCTATGAGTCCTCTTTTTTGCTTGCTGGATTATGGTAACCCTAGCATGTAGTGGAGTAGTTAGTCTACAAACTCACTGTATTATAAGCCTGCAGGAATTGCTAACAGTTAATATGATCCTATTAAGTGTACTGTTGTAAGGTAAAACAATTCTGTTAGAGCAGCAACCATGCAATGACAAGTTTTTTTCAAAGGGAAATCATCTCTTTGAAAATCATACTTTTATTTCCTCCCTTAGTTACTTTATTAATCACACCGCACTCCCCCCATCCTGCAAACAGTTATACACATGTTTAACTTTACTATTATTCACAGTAGTAAAATTAATCATGTGCATGTTTGCAGGACTGGGGCCTCAGAAAGCTGAAAGTGAAATTTGTTTTCAAATCAGATTTGTAAATCTCTAGCTTTATAATATGTTCATATACTAATTCATGTGCAGATCAAGAGGCTTTGTTTACACTGCTTATTCTTACTGCTCATGTGCACCAGTACTCAGATCTAGTTGATAGGAAAGATGGTTTTCAGGGTTTATTGTTTTCAGCTGTGTGTGTGCCTGTTTGCACTATGCAAAACAAAATATAATACACATTTTATATCTGGTATTTTTTTAAAAAAGCTCTTCAGTGGGGGAAAAAAAGCTTTTTCATTTCAATTTCACGACAATGTTGTGATTCCAAACTGCAAAACCTTTGTGTTAATCATTCAGTCCGAAAAACCTGAAAAGTAAAGTCACCAGGAATTCTCTGGTGTTTCTAAGTAATTCCTGGTTAGCCCTTACTTTCAAGTTGTTTTCTCCTTAGGTTGTGCAGCTGTATTAGGTATAAATTGGAGGATGTAAAAAGCTGCTGTTTCTTGGAGGGGCCTGTAGAGGGTGCAGGTGTACTGAATGCTCATGATTATAACCCAAATCTTGCCATTAGTTTGGTGTTATGCATTGTTCTGTGCAGTTATATATATATATATATATGAAACAAGATAATTTAATAATTGTTTTAAGCAGCTATTTCTTAGCAAGAAAAAGCTTTGTTAGAAATGTAAAATTATGTGTTATGCTGTGCGAGACCCTGGCTGAAAAACTGCTGCTTTACTCCCACATATCAGGTATGAGATGGCCATGATTCACTTAGGGCCAGATCCTGTTCTCATGGAGCCAGATCATCAGTCAATGTAAACTGGCATAGCACGATTGAAGTCTATGCATCTATGGAAATTTATACTAGCTGAGGATCTGGCGTTTTAGCTTTAACGGACGTCAGTGCCACAGGACTGTGCCCTTGGCTTTGAGGAGATAAAGGGAAAGGCAGCTCACCAGCGCTGCAGTACTGACAAACAGTACAAACCAAACTCATTAGCTGCCCTCCTGCTCACCTTGCAGCAGGAGGAAATGCACCATGAGAATGGTTACACCTGCTAGAAAGCAGCAAGACTGAGTTAGTGGAGATGGTAGAAGAGCAGCAATCTATGCTCAGGGGCTTGAGGAGCCCAGTGGGGAAGGGGGAACCACACATTTTTTTCTTAATACTATAGAAACAACTTTGGTTTTCAGTTATTTATTTTAATAATATTCGTTTTATTTTATTCATATTTTGCACTTTTATAGGTTCCCCCTTCATCTGAGGATCATGTTATTGTAGGCAGAGCCGGTAGTGACACACATAGTTAGTGTTTCCTAACACTTTATAAGGTCCTTATTTGAGTTGTTCATATGTTTGCCAAATGTTAATAGTTCTGACTGAAATTTCTCATGCTGGATGTCTACCTTTGCCTGATTTTTTGGGAAAATATCAGCAAAAATAGTCTAGCTCTTTCTAAGAATGCAGTTAGGGAAAAATACAATGTTTTCATATTATACGTATTATTACAACTGTTTAATTTAAAAGCATGGATTTGAAAATTGGCAGAGGCGTCTGCCTGGTGTCAGGGATGTGCCTTTTGCCATCCCCATGGAAATCTGCCCATTTGGCCAAATGATAAGCCTCTTAAAAAAAAAAAAAAAAAAATCACAATTGATATATGCTCAGTAGAGGCTTGTTAGAATTTTGTAGCTAAATTCTCAAAAGATTCTCTCTGTACTGAGCATGCTTCATTCCCAGAGAGTGATGGAAAATGCTCCTTCCCAAGACTGCAGGGCTGAGTAGAACTTTCCCTGAAATTACTATTTCTGGCTGCAGATGCTATTGTGGTGACTGGCACAAGAACTGAGAGCACAGAAACTCTCTCCTGTGCTCTTGATACCTGCCTTTTTGGTGCCCAGGAGAATGGAGGTGAAGGATGCAGCCAGCTGGAATGCAGAGGGGTGAAGAGAAATTTTTTGTGGGGGTGGGGGGAGAGAGTGGAGTGAGCCAGGAAAGGGAAAACCAAGACAGGAGCCTTGGGTGATTGGTTGTGGGAAAGGGCAGAAAGGGGCTGGTTGGAGAGTGCTGGAACAGGCTGGAGGGGAGAAAGAAAGAAAGAAAGGGTCAGTTTTGATGGAGGGGGTGGAGAAATGGGGGTATAAGAAGGGTCTAGTCTGTACCACTAGAGCATATTCACTTCCAAAACCAGAATTCTCCAATCTCACCATTCTTCTGTTGTCAACAAATGGGTATGAAACTCACTGATAAAATGTGCATCTCAGCCCTTCTCTAGTGATTGGTCCATGTAGAAAATGACAACATACTACTACTATTAGTTGCTCCTTTAGCTCAAGTGGTAGAATTTGTGCTGTGGATCTAAAGGTTCCAATTCTGCTGATGACCCATGCAGAGGTCAATATGTTTTCACACGACAGATTTTTGTTGTTGTTGCTTTTTTAAAAAAAATAATAATTTGGAAATAACATTTGAAACAACAAGTTAAAAGAATATAAGGTTGCAAAGTCAAGCACTTAAAAGTTAGGAAATGCCAGAATTAGGGTTGCTTGTGCAACCTTAATTATGTGATCACCTATCATTTTTGCTACAGAACCTCTGCCTCATTCAGTGCACTATTTCTGGCATTCCTTAACTTCGGAGTGCTTGACTTTGCAATGTTACTGTTTGTTTTAATATTTAATATAATTACATAAAATTGAGGTGTATTAAATAAAGTTCAAAGCATTCAGTTGTTGCTAGGTCATCAATTACGTGATGACAATAGATTTTGGGGGGGACCCAAGTGTGACTATTCATTCCCTTTTTTTATACTGCTCTTGCTCTAGGTCACACTCCTTCTTTACATTGTCTTTATATTGGCGTAATTATGCCGTTTGCAGTCATTACTATGTTTTAACTAGCTTTCCCTTTTTTTGGTTCATGGTACGTTAGTGTTGCAACCAGAGGCGTAGCGAGCGCCCTCCGTACCCTCCGACCGGAGGGGGCCCTGCAAGGAAGGGGGCCCCTAAAAGTGGCAAAATAAATACCGCATTCCAGTTTCTGCATTGTAAGGGGCCCCGCCCGGACATATGTTCGGAGGGGGCCACCGTTCGGAGGGGGCCACGTTCTTTGTTGCTACGGCCCTGGTTGCAACAGTGGTTTTAATAGAATACCAAACTGTTGGGCAAGTCCATCTTTCCTGTGCTGGATTAAGTTAAGCAAATGAAGAGGAAGAATGGCCTACTGAGTCAAGCATAGGAATGGAAAGCTGGAGCGTTCTGTTCCAGTTCTGACACAGGCTGCCCCTGTGATCTGGAGCAAATCATTCTGGGTGGGATCCATGAAGGGACGCAGGCATTGCAATGCTGGGCGTTGCAGACACCATTAGAAAATCACAAGAACACCACTGTGATCCACAAAGCCTGAATGAGGCGCCTAGGCTCCCTATACAATGAATGGGGATGGGGCCTCACACTCCGATCCACAAAGCCAGCACACTAGGTGGGGAGCTGCTTAAGGTAGCTGATGGGAGACGCTGGTGAGAGGGGTGTGCACCAAGCTCTGCCCCTCCCTCAGAGATAGGTGCATAAGTCCAGGGGGCCGGGAACTGGGGGAAGATAGGCCTTCAGCAGCTTATGTTCGATATGGTTTTCAGGATGCTGAGCACAGACAGCTTCCATTAACTTACTCCCTGAACCTGCAAAGATACATGCACTTGCTTTTCTTTACACAGGGTGAGCAGTCCAATTAAAATCTTTAATTGACTTTAAGTTAAGGGGATTGTTAAGTATGTGGAAAGCTGAGCATGTGCATAAATGTTTGCAGGACTGGGGCTTTAACCTAGAGATGTGAGTACTCCGCATGTATGGGTGCCCAAGGTGTCACACGTTGGGCACCCAAAATCTGTGGCTACTTTTGACCAAATTGTGTGTAACAATATATTGGTTTGGACTATAAGGTCATGTAGTTCCATACCTGCTATTCTGTTTTACAGTACAGTATAGCAGCACAACATCACAGATCTTTGATGCATAGGCCAGAGCTTAAATCATAGAAACTTCAGATTGTTTTATTCCATGTATATTGAGTAATATTTAAAGGAGAACCATCCTGAAAGAAAAGGTTGAAGTGCAGTACAAAAACTTGTTCTTTGGCATGACTTGGAAATGTTGTAAGTCAGTGACAATGGAACACAACTAAGGGAGTGAGATTTCTTTGCAATAGCCACAGCAAGGGGGAAGGTGGAGAAATAGAGGGTGGAGAAACACACTGGAGAAACTTTTATTGTCACATGGAAAAATGGTTTCTGAAATGAGTCCTGTCAGGGTTAGGGAAAGCTAACATAATGTGCTGAATAAGTACTGTTTGTGCAAGTTAAATATACATCAGGGTCTAGCTGCCAGTCCAGCAAACTCATGCTCATGTACCATCCCCAGGAATAAAGTGACACCTATAGTTATTACAGGGACATCAGCTTGAAAAAAATACTTATGTGAAAATACTGTACCTGCTATAG
>NW_020664381.1:1941910-1954021 GCF_002925995.2 Terrapene triunguis
AAAAAAAAAAAAAGCCGTTTTGCAGGTGCCGGGGGAATTAGCAGGCCCCGGCCGCGCCACGCCCCTGCCCCCGCCCCCCCCCTCAGGGCCCCGGGCACATGCGGCACGTCCCGCCGCCCCGCGGGGAAGGAGCCGCTGGAGCGGGAGGCGCGGGGCTCCGGACCCCGGCAGCAGCGGGGGAGAGCGGCTCAAAGCCAAGCAAGTGGCCACATAAAGTTTATCGGCGGGGGGGGGACCCCGGCCAGCTCCTCGCCCTGCCCTGTAGGGGGGTAGTGTCCCCGCCCCGCGCCAGCATGTTCCGCCGGCAGCCACAGGCCAGGTAAGGAACCGAGTCCCTCCCTCCCCCTGGCTCCTCAGCTGAGCGGCATTCCTCCTCCCTCCCAGGCTTGTTGCTGTAATGGCGGCAAGCCTGGAGGGAGGGGGTGGTGGCCGGCTTCCAGTTCCTGGAGCTGGTGAGTAGGGGCACCGGGCGGGCAAGGGGGGCGGGCAGGGGGGCTGCTCCCCCAGGAGGGTGACGAGGGGGCTCAGCTGAGGAGCCAGGACGAGGGGGCGACTCGGCTCCTTACCTGGCCTGCAGCAGCCGGCGCAACATGCTGGCGCGGGGCGGGGACGCTACCCCCCTACAGGGGCGAGGAGCTGGCCGGGGTCCCCTCCAAGCCGATAAACTTTACATGGCCACTCGTGCGGCCCCGAGCTGCTCTCCCCCGCCGCTGCCGGGGTCTGGAGCCCTCCCGTCTACCTCCTGGGGGAGCAGCCCCCTTGCCAGCCCCCCTTGCCTGCCTGGTGCCCATACTCACCAGCTCCAGGAACTGGAAGCCGGCCACCACCCCCTCCCTCCAGGCTTGCCGCCATTACAGCAACAAGTCTGGGAGGGAGGAGGAATGCCACATGCTTGGGGAAGAGGTGGGGCCAGGGTGGGGATTTGGGGAGGGAGCCAATGGGGGAAGGAGGGGGTGGAGTCGGGGGTAGGGGAAATTTGCTTGTTTGTCCAGTGTCCCGACCGCACATCGGTCGGGACGCGGGACAAACAAGCAAATATTGGGACAGTCCCGATAAAATCGGGATGTCTGGTCACCCTACTCTTTTTCCCCCCAGTTTGTTTATTTTGGGTACTTAACATTTTGTACACAGTCCTTTGCACTATTTCTCCATTATAGTCAGACAATCAGTCAACTTATTTCTATACACTTCTGTATAAAAAAACAGCAATTAAAATAAATCAGGACACATTATCTAAGGGGCCTTGTGAGAGAGCTGCCTGCAGGAGACCTGGAGCAGGCTTGCTAAATGAGCCAATTTGAAACACCTGGCATGGGTAGGGCACCTCAAGCGGTTTATAAGAAAGCTGAAGAATTTTTTTGTGGGGAGCTGACTCTGAGATGGTTCTAAGGGTGTCAGTTCTGAGCAGCACAGCTGCAAGCTGAATCCCAGAGACACATCCTCTAAGAACTGATCATCTGGAGCTCTTTTACTCATCCAGGCTCTGAGGTAAGAGCTAAGGGGCTGGTCAACTCATTTATAACTCTATCAGAAGCTGGAATTTTGCTACCTGAGTGAATTTTAAACTAGATGACTGTGTGTTGGTTGCCCAGGGTCCTGCTTGGGAGCCTCACTTACAGTGCTGCTGCCCCTGCTGTGCCTATTCTGTGGGTGGCAGTTCTTTTCTCCAGTGCTGTCAGTGGGGCATGTCTCAGAAGTACTAAAGTCACCTATGACTCAACACTTGTGCTGTCACGCAGGTGTAACTTGGCTGAGAATTTAACAGCTGAATGGTAATAAATTGTGAATACCAGTGATGATTGAACATGGAGGAATTCTAAATAAACAAAGAGTTCAACCGTGTGTGTAGCTGCTTCCATTGCTTCACACTGTCTTAACAGACAGAGTAAGCTTCAGAGTGATATTTGGGATTAGCATGAGTGTGGGCAGGCTGTGTTGTGTGTGTGTGTGTGGGGCGGGGGGGGACACAATGAGGGGTGTGTGCTGCAGTGAGGGGCTATGTGTCTTTTTTTAATTATCGTGTGTGCTGCTGTGTGGGTGGTTCTGAAGAACTGTGGCTGTTGGGCCAAGGAAATCACTCTGTGCAGTTTCCCTCATGCAACAGACGAAATTAGCATCTACATAGCATATGGGTGTGTGACGGGTTGGATCACAGAAACCCCCTTGGGAGCTGCCACCCAATGTACCAAGACTACCCCTGCTCCTGTTTTCCCTGCCAGCTCAGGACTCCAGCACCCTGTCTTGCTGAGCCACATACTCACGTCTGCTCCAACACAGACCCAGGGTCTGAATCACTTGCCCCAAAGCTGCAAGTTTACCTGAAAACAGCTCACAGAAGTATGCTTGTCTTTAGCACTCAGATGCCCAACTCCCAATGGGGTCTAAACCCAAATAAATCCGTTTTACCCTGCATAAAGCTTATGCAGGGCAAACTCATAAATTGTTCGCCCTCTATAACACTGATAGAGAGATATGCACAGTTGTTTGCTCCCCCAGGTATTAATACATACTCTGAGTAAATTACTAAATAAAAAGTGATTTTATTAAATACAGAAAATAGGATTTAAGTGGTTCCAAGTAGTAACAGACAGAACAAAGTAAGTCACCAAGCAAAATAAAATAAAATGTGCAAATCTATGTCTAATCAAGCTAAATACAGATAATCTCACCCTCAGAGATGCTTCAGTAAGTTTTTCTCAGACTGGACACCTTCCAGGCCTGGGCACAATTCTTTCCCCTGGTACAGCTCTTGTTCCAGCTCAGGTGATAGCTAGGGGATTCTTCATGATGGCTCCTCTCTCCCTCTGTTCTCTTCCACCCCTTTATATATCTTTTGCATAAGGCGGGAACCCTTTGTCCCTCTGGGTTTCCACCCCCCCTCACTGGAAAAGCACCAGGTTAAAGATGGATTCCAGTTCAGGTGACACGATCACATGTCACTGCAAGACTTCATTACCCACTTGCCAGCACAAACATATACAGGAAGACTAACAGGTAAACACAGCCATCTGCAGACAATGGTCCTGGTTAACGGGAGTCATCAAGATTCCAAACCATCATCAATGGCCCACACTTTACATTATTACAATAGGCCCTCAGAGTTATGTTTTATATTTCTAGTTTTAGATACAAGAGTGGTACATTTCTACAAATCGGATGATCACACTCAGTAGATTATAAGCTTTGTAATGATACCTTACAAGAGACCTTTTGCATGAAGCATATCCCAGTTGCATTATATTCACTTATTATCATGTTTTTATAAAACCATATAGACTGCACAACGTCACAGCACCCACAGAAAAAAAAATAGTGGGTGCTCAGCATCCGCCAGTCACCTGCCAATCAGCTGTTCAGTGGCGGGGGGGGGGGGGGGGGAGGGGTAACAAGGGGGGGGTCTTGTGGGGGGGGAGGGGCAGATTGGGGCAGGATCTCGGGGTGGAGTGGGGGTGGAGCACCCACCTAGAAAAATGAAAGTCAGTGCCTGTGGACCCCAGTTCAATTCCCCTGGTGAGAAGGGATTTGAACAGGGTTCCCTGCTTCCCAGGTGAGTGCCCCAACCATGGAGGTTTGGGATACTCTGATCGTGGGGGTTTCTCAGGCCATGTCTACGCTTACATGGACTCTCCCATCAACATCATAAAGATGTTGAGAACTCTCCCATCAACATCATAAAACCAGCTCAACAAGCAGCAGTAGCTATGTCGGTGGGAGAGCGTCTCCCGCCAACATAGCTCTGTGCACACGAGCAGCTATGCCAGCAAAACTTACGTTGCTCAGGGGTGGTTTTTTTTTTTTTTCACACCTCTGAGCGATAAAAGTTTTGCCAACATAAGTGCTAGTGTAGACATAGTCTCAGTCTCTCTTGTTGAAGCCATTCCTCTTTAACTGAGGCAGAGCAAAACTCACTCTGGTAGTCCAGTGGTTAGGCATTCACCTGAGAGTGGGAGATCCTTATTCAATTCCCTTCTCCTTATCAGGCAGCAGGAGGGACTGAACCAGGATCTCCTACATCCTCGGTGAATAAACCAACTACTGGGCTAAAGGTTATGTGGGAGACTCCTGCCTTGTCCTCCCATGCAGTGTTGCAACATCACCTAAGTCCCTTTGGGGATCTAGCCCTTTGTCTCCAGTGACTAAGCAAGCAATGAAAACACGCCCTCTGCTATACTCCTTCAGGAGGTGTAGCATATTCTCCCCAGCTGGATTGAGCATGGCCCTGCCTCCTACCCTTTGTGCCGTGGTCAGGAGAAAGATACAAGGAGCTGAGCAGTCTCTGCCCTCCGGAAAGCCCAGAGACTGACTGAGGGCAGTTCTAGGTT
The DNA here is from genome assembly GCF_002925995.2 of Terrapene triunguis. NCBI lineage: Eukaryota > Metazoa > Chordata > Testudines > Emydidae > Terrapene > Terrapene triunguis. Next base: position 1,946,233 of record NW_020664381.1, read on the forward strand.
TAAAAAGCTGCCATTGTGTCACTGTAGCACTCTAGTGAAGAGATGCTCATACGCCGATGGGCGAGCTTCTCCTGTTGACGTAACCCTGTCTACACGGTGGGTTAGGTTGGTATAACTGTCACTCAGGGGGGTGGATTTGTCATACCCAGAGTGACATAGTTATACTGGTGTAAGTTTGTGGTGCAGACCTGGCCTGAGTGATTGGCTCCACCATGGGGGCTGTTGGGGCACCTAGCACCCCACCCCTTTGACTGCACTCAGAGGAGACAGCTACTGTCTGGTTCCCAGTTTTAGTACTCAGGCAAAACTTCCATTGACTTCAATTAATCAGAAAAGGACTTAACTTTATGCTTGTTGAAGTCAATGGTGCTCCTCAGAGTCTTTGCAGGATCAGGTCATGAGCAACAACTTCAGGATTTGTCCCATTATGATTAAAACGTTATATTTTTGTGTGCATCTAAATTTATTTTTGTCAGAACTCAGCTGAACCAAACCCACAATTTTATTAAAATGACGGGGTTGGTCGTAGGAAATGTATACGCAGACATACCAATGACAACTGTTCTGTTTTGGTAAGTGATAGATGAGATATTTTATAATGATAGAGTATCTACAATATAATTTGGCTAAATTGTACTTGGCAATAAGAAGTTTAAAACATTAAACGTTCTCACCTGACATTGGCAGATCAAATTTGGCCAGAATTGACACTTTTTAAAAATAAGCTTTAATGAAACCTAAGACCAGTTAAATAAGATTAAAAAAATATGTCAAGCTGAAAAATGTTAAAACACTTAATCCAACAAATTATTGTTCACGAATGGATACCTCATGGAGAGTTTTGCAGAATCAGGGCTGAACAAAATTTCCTGGGTGACATTGTATGCTCTGTTACAATACTACTAACCCGAATTATTAAAAAAATAATGTGTCAGACTCCCCAAATCATGATTGGCTTAACAATAAGGAGATTTAAAAATATTGGGTTCTTTTTATTTCCTTCTGGTTTTTGAGTGTTTAGGGCTCACATTTACAAACTTTTCTCCAGGACCAAGAGGGTTACAAACTCAACTTATTTTAAAAAATGAAGCCTGAGGTTCTCATATAACCACCTGACTACAGGAGCTGTGGCTTTAAGATAAGATGAAACAGCAAATATTGTGTGATTTGCAATAAAATCACTAAAGTTGGCAACAATGACTGTGTTATGCAATAGGTCAGACTAGATGACCACAATGGTCCTTTCCGGCCATAAAATCTGTGGGGAGAAAATCTATTCCTTGCAATATCTGCAAACCAAACACTTCAACATTGTGCTCTTGCCTGAGAACTGGGAAGTGAAATGTTCTAGAAAATGGCTATAAAAAACCCACAAAATTGACAAGTACATTTTCATTGAAACATGCAGCATAAAGAGTGAACATTGAACTAGTTTTATTAAGTTTTAATAGCGTAAGGTATGTAATTTAGGCAAAGAAATCTGTTTTGTTTAATATATCTGGCCCTGATGCTGCAAAGACTAACACAGCTGCTTACCTTTAAACATGAGTAATCCTGTTTAAATCAATGGGATTACTCAAGTGCATAAAGTTAAGCAAACGTGTAAGACTCTGCAGGATCAGAACCTTCTTTTTAAACTGATATTGTTATGGGGGGGGATAAGGAGTTTTGAAATCGAAGGAGGAAGAAGTTACATTTTTCATATTTAATATACTCTTGGTTTCAGATGATGGCACACATGCATTCTGCATGCAGTTTTCTATTAAGTGAGTGGGGGAAATAATATAACAGTTATAAATTGCCCTTGGAACTATGCTGATGAGTTAAGATTGAGGTGGCTATTCAGTATTGTTTTGTTTTTAGGGATGGGGTAATGAGGAAAAAAAAGTTGCTTCGTGCTCCAGGGAAATGTAGGGATGTTTGTCTATAAATAAGACAGATAAAGCAAATACAAAATGGTAGCTGTAAATTCACTTTTTCCAGAACAGTTTTACAACCTTCGTCCAGTAAAGACTCCTAACTACACCCACATTTGGAATGGCTTGTCTGATTGGAACTGTTGTGTCTGCTCAGATTACATAGATAGCACAGCTGCAAGAAGTGAACTCAGGAAGTGATGTAATTGTTTGGTTAATGAATACACCTTAGTCACCTGGGTAGGGAAAGGCAGAGCAGCAAACAAGTGGGGATTAGGAGAGAGGGAAGTAGTCTGTCAGAAATTCTCAAGTGGCTGGAGAAATCACCCTGGGAGGAATAAGAGGACACCATGGAAAAGGAAAGCAGTTCCCATTGGGAAATGGGGCTGCTGAAAACATTCGATTCTAGTGAATTTGTTAGTTGGGAGAAGATTGGTTCGGGTGGATTTGGGCAGGTTTACAAAGTGCGACATATACACTGGAAAACATGGCTAGCAATCAAGTGCTCCCCAAGCCTTCATGTGGATGAAAAGTAAGTGCCTGTCCCAATTACAATGTGTACTGTTCATGCTTTCGTATTAAATGTGTATGCACAAGTGCACGGGATGAAGCGTCTCTGTGAAATTGGCAGCTAGAGTTCTAGCTGACAGCTGAAAAGCCCTAAACATTCTCTCTCAAATAAAAGGCTTACTTCTAGTAAGTGAGCATTTGCGATGACTAATGGAAAAAGGGCTGGTATTATTTTAGCCAAAAACAAGGTAGAATAACCTATTTATCTGCCGGTCTCTTAAATGTGACTTTTTAAAAAAAAAATTATGCATCGAGTTTCATTTTTTCCTTATTGCAATATAGTCTCTACAGAAGCTAAGAGTTACAGACGTTGCAATTCATCGTATGGCCGTTGGACTATGCAAAAATCCAGAAGGGCTTTTTAATTACAATTTTGGGGCTCGTGTTGTTCTGAAGAACGTTCTTCATTTCACCAATGCATTTAAAAACTGAAATGCTTTTTGATTGAGACTGTTGCACCTGGAGCTCTAGGCTAAAGATGGTAAGGGAGTAGAACATGATTGGGGTTTTTTTTCCGCCCGTTTTGATTTGGAAGCAAATGAAGCCAGTTGATCAGTGCAGCTCTTTTGCACTGACACTCGCAAAGTGACTCGTCTGCTGAAATGTTTAGTTTGAGATTTTTGACATGCCAGGCTACAAAAAAGTGTGTGCAATTACTTCCATTTAAAGGGGGGGGGGGGGACAGCCAACTTCCAATTCACACTTCCGTCTAAATCTTTCTGCTGTTGTTAAAAGTAACACCCAAGATCGCTGGGATTGAAAGAGAGAAATATTTTCCTTCTAACCTCTCTTTTGAGTTTGTTTGCTCTGTGTATTTGCAAAGCCCTTCATACATAGTTCAATTCCACTGTTTCCGGTCAATTTCTCCTGTTTGTGTGTGACTTCAATGCAGCAAGAGTGGAGAAAAAAACCCGGCGTAAAACAGAAAAATGACTATAAAATCACAAATTGCCAGGGCTTGTAGGAGCAAGTGTAGTACCTGAAGCTAGCTAACTCCTTTCTGTTAACTGACAAGATTTCCATTTTACGATCTCAGATGAAATGTCTGGTTATTGGCAACGGAAAGTGATTGGCAAGAGAATTCCACACCCTCCTGTTACCTGTGGATTTCTTCTTATTTATTTGTTGCATTAAGTTCTTGGTATAATGCTTCTGCTGTGCATGTTTAGTGATTATTTTCCTAGGTTAACAGCTTTACAGAGTCGTCAGGGCGAGGCAAGAGTGCAAATATTGTAGTTAAATTGCAACCGTATTCTCTAATAGGGAAGTCCAATTTGCTTTAATAAGCAAAATGTTTTGCCGAGAACAACAGATGATAAAACGAAAAAGCTTATGTTCGCATGCAGTGATGTACAGTACTTGCCTGCCCCTTCAGCAGGGCACTTGAGAGCTGTAAGGAGAGAGGTGGGGATGGGGTGGCTTTGGCAGGAAGGAGTTGTCTGTGCTGGAGGAAAAGGCCTGGGATTCAGAAAGAGGTCCCGTTTGGACAGCTGTGTGTGGGGAATGGGGACTTACGAGTCCATATCCTGTAGGCGCTTCTCTGCCCATAAGCGTTTGCAGGATTTTAGCCTTACACTCAAGGGCCATTTGGTAGCTGTTCATATTCATTATTCACAGTCTGCTGGGGAAGGATGTGCAGGTTTTTAAAATTGCTTCAAAATCTACCCTGGTCCTATCTTGTTACAAAAAAGGGTTCTATAGATCTGTGGTAACTTTCATACCACTTAGTAGTGCAGTAGGAAAGGGTTGGTGTGTCATTACTGAGTTGCTTGAGTCAAATATGTTAGTATGAGCTACCCACCCTTATGTTGATTGCTTTTGTAGATAGCTGGGCAAAAATCTTAGGTGCCCAACTTCAGATATTTTAACAGGGCCACATTTTTGGTCACTGGTGCTCGGAGTTGTCTGAAAATCATGGTCCTTAAAGTCATAAGTTAAGCCCTCCAAAATCGCCGGTCACTTTTTGAAATCTTCCCCACCCTCTTTGAGAACACTGTTTATGGGGGGGAGGATGGGGGAAGTGCAGTAGAAGAACTTTACTGTTGAGTGAGGTGTGAATTAGTAAAGTGCTGTAGTAGGTTTTCATTACAAAGACTTCATTACTCTGAAAATGTACTGCAGAAAACTTTAGTAACTTGCATTATTGTCACCCTCAAATGTTCAGAAATCCTCAGACAAGGTGGGTGAGGTAATATCTTTTATTGGACCAACTATTACCTCACCCACCTTGTCTGTCTAATATCCTGGGACAGACACAGCTACAGCTGTAGTGCATACAGAAATCCTGAGTCAGACACCAAAATATCATGTGATTAGCTTAAAAATCATGGGGGGGGGGGGGAGATAAAGGTGTGCTTTGTTTTGGTCATGGAGCCCTTAAATTCATGTCATGTCACTCAAGCTATTCTTCATAATGAGGTTTCAAAACTTTTTTTTTTTTAAATGAAGTGGGGATTCTCCTATAATCACTAGGGCTGTCAAGCAATTAAAAAAATTAAATGTGATTAATCACATGATTAATTGCACTGTTAATAGAATACAATTTATTTAAATATTTTTGGATGTTTTCTACATTTTCAAATATTGATTTCAATTACAACACAGAATACAAAGTATATAGTGCTCACTTCATATTTTTGATTACAAGTATTTGCACTGTAATAAAACAAAGGAAATATATTGGGTGAATTGAAAAATATTAAGTACTGTAGCGCAATCTCTTTAGCATGAAAGTTGAACTTACAAATGTAGAATTATGTACAAAAAACCCTGCATTCAAAAATAAAATCTAAAATTTTAGAACATGCAAGTCCACTCAGTCCTGCTTCCTGTTCAGCCAATGGCTCAGACAAACAAGTTTATTTACATTTGCAGGAGATAATGCTGCTTGTTTCTTGTTTACAATGTCACTTGAAAGTGAGAAGAGGCGTTTGCATGGCACTGTTGTAGCCGGCGTAGCAAGATATTTACGTGCCAGATGCACTAAAGATTCATATGTCCCTTCATGCTTAAACCACCATTCCAGGGGATATTGATGTGTGCTGGTGACGGGTTCAGCTTGATAAGAATCCAAAGCAGTGCGGACGGACGTATGTTCATTTTTCATTATCTGAGTCAGATGCCACCAGCAGAAGGTTGATTTTTTTTATTTTTTTTTTCTTTTTTTGGTGGTTCAGGTTCTGTAGTTTCCGCATAGGAATGCTGCTCTTTTAAGACTTCTGAAAACATGCTCCACACCTCATCCCTCTCAGATTTTGGAAGGCACTTCAGATTCTTAAACCTTGGGTCGAGTGCTGTAGCTATTTTTAGAAATCTCACATTCTTTGCATTTTGTCAAATCTGCAGTGAAAGTGTCCTTTAAAATGAACAGCATGTGCTGAGTCATCATCTGAGACTGCTATAACATGAAATATATGGCAGAATGTGGGTAAAACAGAACAGGAGACATATAATTCTCCTCCCAGGAGTTCAATCACAAATTTAATTAACACATAAGCATGTCCTCTAGAATGGTGAAGGAGCATACGGATGTTTAGCATATCTGGCGTGTAAATACCTAGCAATTCCAGCTACAAAAGTGCCATGCAAATGCCTGTTCTCACTTTCTGGTGATATTGTAAATAAGAAGAGGACAGCATTATCTTCTGTAAATGTAAACAAACTTGTTTGTCTTGGCAATTGGATGAACAAAAAGTAGGACTGAGTGGACTTGTAGGCTCTGAAGTTTTACATTGTTTTGTTTTTGAATGCAGTTATGTAACCCCCAAAAAATCTACATTTGTAAGTTGCACTTTCACAACAAAGAGACTGCACTACAGTACTTGTATGAGGTGAACTGAAAAATACTATTTATCATTTTTACAATGCAGATATTTGTAATAAAAATAATATACACTTTGATTTCAATTGCAACACAATACAATATATATGAAAATGTAGAAAAACATTCAAAATATTTAATTTCAATTTGTATTCTACGATTCAAACTGATTAATCGCAATTCATTTTTTTGAGTTAACTGTGATTAATCTACAGCCCTAATAATCACATGACTGCAGAAGCTAGGACAGGGGTTCTCAAAGTGCGGGTCGGGGCCCCTCAGAGGGTCACAAGGTTATTACATGGGGGGGTCACGAGCTGTCAACCTCCATCCCAAACCCTGCTTTGCCTCCAACATTTATAATGGTGTTAAATATGTTTTTAATTTATATGGGGGGGGTCACACTCGGAGACTTGCTATGTGAAACGGGTCACCAGTACAAAAGTTTGAGAGCCACTGAGCTAGGACTTTAAGAAGAAACAAATCATGAGATGCAAATAAAATCATGAGTTGGCAACATTGCTATTTAGTAATGCTTAGTTGGTCTCTTGGTCACTATTGCTAACTTGCAAGGTTCGAGTGTGCTTGTGGGATGAGTACCAGTATTTTTGAAACAATAGATATTGTAGAACAGGGAAACTGACTGATCTCGACTGGTAATGTCCACTCCTGTGGCTCAGCCTTTTAAATGTCCTAACTCAGTGGCTCTCAACCTTTCCAGACCACTGTGCCCCTTTCAGGAGTCTGATTTGTCTTGTGTACCCCCAAGTTTCACCTCACTTAAAAACCCCTTGTTTACAAATCAAACCTAAAAATACAAGTGTCACAGCACACTATTCCTGACAAATTGCTTACCTTCTCATTTTGTCTGAATTAAATTTGTTTGTACTGACTTCATTAGTGCTTTTCATGTAGCCTATTGTAAACTAGGCAAATATCTAGATGAGTTGATGTACCCCTTGGAAGATCTCTGCGTACCCTCAGGGGTATGTGTACCCTTGGTTGAGAACCACTGGTCTAACTCTTCAACATCCAGAGCAGGCTTCTTATCGTTGCTTCCTCCCCTCTATCTCTGAGATGCTTCAACTGTCCCTCCCTTTTTTTGTGTAGGTATTTTAAGCATGTGACTAGGAAAGTGGGGGTCCTTGTGGAATGCTTGCATACTAACTCTTTGCATGTTAAAGATCCAGCCCTGGTCTTGGGTGGGTGGGGGGAACTCCCATGGGGAGAAGTCAATCACTTTGACTTCAGAAGAAGGGACGCAGGTTAGATCTTTAAAAATATAGAGCAATTTCAGTAGGGCTGAGAGCTGTCCCCCCCTCCGCTTGAGGCTGACTGCCATAGCTCTTACAGAATTCCTTTGGTATAGGCATCAGGCTTATTATAATAAGTATCAAGGACTCTTATTCTCCTGTATATAAAAATTGTTGCTGTGGATGACAGCATAACTTATGACTTTGCAGGTGCAATATGTAACGTAGTG
>NW_020664381.1:1954421-1968109 GCF_002925995.2 Terrapene triunguis
CGCCTCCTCCCCCCCACCCCCCCAGCTTACCTGCTTCCCGCGAATCAAATGTTCGTGGGAAGCAGGGGAGGGGGCGGAGTTGGGGTGTGGGCGGGGCTGGGGGCGGGGCCGGGGCCCGGTGGAGTGTCCTCCTTTAGGAGGCTCCAAATATGGTAACCCTAAATTAGCAAGACCCTATCTGACTCATTATCTCCCCTAAGAGCTTAAATTTTTGACCCGGGCTACCCAGGATAAACAACCATACTTGCATTTAAGCACAATTTCAATGCTGCTGTGGCCAGACTGGATTTATCACACAGTTTGCTCTGCCACTGTAAACTGGTTTTAAACGAAAAGCAATTTAGGCCAGAGCTATGGGCCAGAACACTGACTTTTTAAAAACTTGGCTAGAATATAGTTAGTGGCCAACAAATGTGAATGGAGCCTATATGCTAGCTTGGTGTGCAAACAGTGTACGTAGAGACTGTGATTAAACACAGTGAAGACAAACCCCCAGCTGCTAAACTTTCCCTGTGTATATGTGGCCATTGTCCTACCTAAATGAGGACAAGGCCAACAGCTTTTGTCTTGTGTGCACTGTGCTGGGCTGGCCTCTTCAGACACTGGCTATGCTGCCTTGCCACTTGAAGCAGGCTAAGAAGCACTAGCTCCAATTCAGTATGGCTTTTGCCTATTAGCTGGGAGCCATTGCCGAAGTATTCTGCCCTGCCTTAATCAGGCATGTGTTGGCTTGTGCTGCTGATGGGCTCCACCTGCTGCTGCTCAAGAGGTCAACAAAAGGCGGCATTGAATGGGAAGTGCTCTGGCACTTTCCATTCAAAGTGCAAATGAGGAAGGAGCAGGATGTGAGGTGGAGCTTCTTTTGTCCCATTTTCCTGGTAAAACCCATTGTGCTGAGGGACCTGATTGTGACATGGGTAGGGTTAGGGTGTGGCTACTGCAGAATCTGTTCCCATCCAGCTTCAAGACCAAGCCATATTTTAACTAGGTCAGATTTACCATGTTGTAACCGGGTTAGTTTGCATGGTTGACTTTACAGTCTGGATGGGACCTCGGGTGCTGTTTTGTTATAGCTGTAAACTGTGCTAGCTACAGCCACTTCTGAGAGCTGCTGTTAAGCATTAAATCTGCTTAATGTGGCTTTGCTTCACTGGACTGGTATGCACAAGTCTGCAGGATTGGGGTCTGTATGTGGTTAGGGGCCACATCCCCTGGGAAAGAGGACAGTGTATTCCTTGGCAATAGAAGAAGACAGACCCCCATCTCCCAGATAGGGTCAGCTGTCTCTTGTGCTCCATTTTGTTTCCTTTTATTCTGGTTGTCTCATGCCCTCATTAGGGAACAAATTTGTTCAATTAAAAATGGTTCTTCTGTAGACAAGGCCCTAGCTTAGATGTAACATGGTATAGGGCACTTAGGCCTGGTCCACACTAACCCCCCACTTCAAACTAAGATACGCAACTTCAGCTACGTTAATAATGTAGCTGAAGTCGAAGTACCTTAGTTCGAACGTACCGCGGGCCCAGACACAGCAGGCAGGCTCCCCCGTCGACTCCGCGTACTCCTCTCGTGGAGCAGGAGTACCGGTGTTCACGGCGAGCACTTCCGGGATCGATTTATCGCGTCTAGACAAGACATGATAAATCGATCCCAGAAGATTGATTGCTTACCGCCGGACCCAGAGGTAAGTATAGACGTACCCTTTGGTGGAGTGTTGCAACTGTTCTAGGCCAGATTTTTGCCCCCCAGGATCAGTGTATGGTGTGGACCCTCTGTGCAAAGAGCGCTCTCCTCTCTTGTGAGAAGGGTTGCCAGCCACCTCCATGGCACTCTGCGATTCCTAGGAAGGGAGAGAGAAGATTCTGCGGGCTCAGGATCTGCATGGAGAGAGGAGACAAGAAGTGGGTAGCCCTGTTTTGGGTGGAAGCCCATGGTCTCCCGCACCAAGTGGTGTCCTGACATGGTAATTATTAGGTCAGAATAAAAGAATTAAGATTAAAATAGGCCAAAAAGTTGCAGATTCAATAAAAGAGAACACCAAAAAACTTAAAGGGTAAATTTGGTTAGGTATACTCAAACAATTGCTTAGGCTTTTTTATTTTGTGTTCAACTGAAGTGAAAATAACTCTCTTAGAATTGGCAAATTTGCTAGACCTGTTTTGTTTGCAATATTGGATTAGGCTAAAGGACTGTCACTTTCGTTTACTCAACCTGCTACTGCTTTTATTCTCTCCAGGAGCTCAGGAGTTTGGAGAGAAGCAATATTCAAATTTCAGATTTAAGGAATCTGAAACAATAAATAAAATTGTCTCCTGGTCCGACATGGGGAAATCTCTTAACTTAATGAGTTTTCAATAAATTGGTCTTCATATTTAATATTATACTTCGCAATTGGATAACATCTTTCATCCAGTGATTTCAAAGTAGTTAAACAATTAAATGGATGCTCTTAACTTGAAAAATGTGTTTGTAAATGAAAGTTGCATTTGTATTGATTGGTTAAGCCTTTCAAAGCTGATGCATTTCCTAGCTAGATCTTAAAACCTCAGCCTGTATTAACATCTTTTTAGATTGTTACATTGGATATTCATTTCTATTCCTCACTGTTTCTTTGCATATTGTAAGGTGAAAATATATGAAGTCAGTTTCACTTTCAGGTTCTCAGTGCTTCAGTGTTTGCATTTCCAACATTTTGCCGCAATGCCTTCAAAAAAACTTGACAACTAGGCTGCTGATGTGCTGAGATCACAGCCTATAATGCTGATCAATACTGTCTCATTGTTTACTTGTAATCCTCTGTCTAGCTAATTATCTGTTGTCACTTAGGCCAGGTCTACACTACAGCCCTGTATTGGTATAACTCAGGGGTTCTCAAACTGGAGGTCAGGACCCCTCAGGGGGTCACGAGGTTATTACATGGCGGGGTTGCGAGCTGTCAGCCTCCACCTCAAACCCCACTTTGCCTCCAGCATTTATAATGGTGTTAAATATATAAAAAAGTGGTTTTTAATTTATAAGGCGGGTTGCACTTAGAGGCTTGCTGTGTGAAAGGGGTCACCAGTACAAAAGTTTGGGAACCACTGGTATAACTACTGTTGCTCAGGTAGGGTGACCAGATGTCCCAATTTTATAGGGACAGTCCCGATTTTTGAGTCTTTTTCTTATATAGGTTCCTATTATGCCCCCTCCCCTATCCTGATTTTTCACATTTGCTGTCTGGTCACCCTATGCTCAGGGGTGTGAAAAATCTACATCCCTGAGCTATCTAGTTATACAGACCTTTTTCTCCCCCCACCCTCCTCACCTATTTGACTTTCTTCTCTAAAGAGGGGAGAGGACCAATGGAAGCCCAAGCAAGAGCACCAAAAGAGGGTATGCACCAGAAAGAAGTAAAGCAAGCTAATCTGAAGGACTAGTGGTGGACGAAGCAAGTTTATTAGCCCTGTGCCTAGAATGGCTTTTATATGGGGATATCCGAGGCAAAGGGGAACAAACCTGCAGGGAGAAATCCAGAAGTTGTTATATGCACTTGTTTATTGAAGATATCTCATTCCCATTCTAGGTTGTGTACGTAAAGGTCATGAAAGGGGACTTTGTGACTGAATGTATTGGTATCTGACTCCTTGTGGTGGATTCTGGGGGAAAAGGAACCTTCTCAGTTAACGCGCCCCCCCTGCCCCTCCCCCCTCCACACATCCTACAGTGGGATCCTCATAGTACTAAGAAACATCCTACTGGTAGAGAATGCTGCATTGTTGCTTGGATGTAAAAGTCAGCTTCATGAAAAAAGCTCCTTTCTGTCAATCTCTGCTGAATGTGTGGGTATACGTTCAATGCTCATGTAATACTCCTTGAGAAGAGTTGGAGAGAACCTAAATGCCCTAGCTAATGTTCTCTCACTTACCTATAAAAGGTTCAGTCTCCCATCTTTAACTACCTCTAAGTTTGGGGGAGGGGGGGTTAGTTACAATGCCATAGTGAGCCAGTATGGTCAACAGTGTTTGAGTCTGCCAGTGTAGAATGGATTGAGAACTATATTAACATGAATGAAGGAATCTTTTTGGCCGCAAATATGTGGTAGCCCAATAAAAAAAGTATTATCTACCTTGTCTGCATTCCATTTTGAGGGTCAATAAGATGTTAGTAATACCATATATTCAACCATAAGTGTCCTTCAAAACCTTGTACTGCTGAAAATTGGTGGAGAAGCTTGAAATGAGCAGCGGAAGCCGCACGTGTCAGAAGTGGGTACTGTCACATGACACAGTTGAAAGGATTAGTATGTAAAACCCAGATTTGAAAAGATGCTAGGTAATTGTCCTGCTTCTAGATCACTGCTCAGCCAGTGACAGTTTGTTCTGATGATATTACTTGCTAGAGAGTTGTGTGGTGGAATTCTTTGTAAATGGGACGGGTCTCTCCTTGCCTGAGAGCATTCCAGCTGTTTTGCTCAGGAAGTTGTCCAGAGATAATATCTCCATTAATTATTATTATTAATGGAGATATCCTATCTCCTAGAACTGGAAGGGACCTTGAAAGGTCATTGAGTCCAGCCCCCTGCCTTCACTAGCAGGACCAAGTACTGATTTTGCCCCAGATCCCTAAGTGGCCCCCTCAAGGATTGAACTCTCAACCCTGGGTTTAGCAGGCCAATGCTCAAACCACTGAGCTATCCCCCTGCCCCCGCTTCTTTCTGACTTCCCTGTGGATCACTATCTATGTCTGGAGTAATAGTTAACTTTGTTTAGATTCCTCTCAGGAAATGCATAACCGCAAGGATTACTTGGTCAATGTTAAAATTGTATTCCTCCTCAGAGTGCAATCCTTGGAGCATAACAAAACGAGATAAATGCCAATATAGAGGTTCTCAAATGGCTTTCATACTGACTACAATACCAGGGAAATAATCTAGGTTGTCTTTGTAAGAAGACTGGGAGGGGGGACTTACAAAACTGAACAATGGGTTATCAAGTTTCTTCAAATCACTGCCGATCACTTCTGGTTTTGATCAGCCCTTGTGGGAACATGTCAATTAACATCTGGGTCTGTCTCTTGTGTGTTTTTGAGGGAGGGTCTGTATTGTGATAGAGGAGGCATTTGACACAGCCTCATTCCTTTTGGAGTGGGTTGCAAAAAAATAAAATTCAAAGAATGAAGTGACGTCAGAGTTGATACCTCTAATTGATATCTTGAAAAAGATCTTTAGGCAAATCAGATACAAGCTTTTTAGGTATGCCAAAGGTCCAAGTTGTTAGAGTAGACCTTTAAGCAGTATGCATATTTATCTAATTAGCTGAAGCTAGCCCATCTGCTAGTACACCTCTACCTTGATATAACGCTGTCCTCGGGAGCCAAAAAATCTTACCGTGTTATAGGTGAAACCGCGTTCTATCGAACTTGCTTTGATTCACCGGAGTGCGCAGCCCCCCCCTACCCTCCGGAGCACTGCTTTACCACATTATATCCGAATTCGTGTTATATCGGGTCGCGTTATATTGGGGTAGAGGTGTATATTCTTCTGATACAGTGCATTCTGCTGGGGTGGTCCTAGTTACAGAACACCGAATTTAAAAAAATATAATTTTGAGCAGTACTATAAAATATATACTAACTGAAATTATGTGAGAGAATCCTTAATGGAAGCTCATTTCTTATTCTACCCCCACTAGTGACCAGCATGTGGGGAGACAAAGCAACACACAACACTGAGTAGAGAAGATCATTGTGGTGGGATAATGATTGATCTCTCAAGTTGTAATGTAGACTATTGCAGCTGATGGGGGTAATAATAAATTGGAAATAGTCTTGTGCCCTTGGATTAAATAACATCAATTAGAACATTGTTTCTTTACGTAGGTGCATTTAACAGTGGTGGTGTTCCCCAGCAACTTGTACTGAATGTCTAGCTGAATAACTAAGAGCATGTATAAAAAAACCTCTTGATGGGTTTAAAAAATTTAAATCCAATTTATATAACTCACACACACATTCTCTCTCTCTCTCTCTCTCTCTCTCTCTCTCTCTCTCTTTCTCTCTGCAATAGTATTAGCACCTGGATATCCAGGTGATAAGTACTTTACTTTAAGAACACTGAGGATTGTATTCTGAAAGTGCAAAATTTGATGGGCATTCAGAAAGAAGGACTAGTTAAAGATCTCTCATCTTTGACTGCTGTTATTGAAAAGAACTTGTTTGGATTAATGGGCTAACTATAAACACTGCCCAAGATTTTCAAACTGACTAATGATTTTGGGTGCACTGAGAGACCCTTTTAGGCACTTTATTTTCAGGAAATGCTGAAATGCACCTACCCTCTGAAAATCCTTTAGGGCTTCTCAAGTTGGGCACCCAAATCCACTAGTCACTTTTAAAAAACATTTTGAGCACTAACTATACAGGGAGGTTACTCTCATGTAGGGGAGGAGGTGGAAGGCAGAATCTTTGATCTTGCTGTAACTTCAGCCCCCTTCATAACCAAGAAACCGCATATTTGTGACTGTGTCTCAGTGGCTCCATTTACATGGTTAAGTGGTTGCTGGATGATTCTTGCTAACTCACCACCTTGGAGTGTTCAGACAGATTTTACACCTCTTAGACTCCAAAGCTAGCTCAAGCCTGATGAATTATGCTGGCTATGTATGTGGCTTGAGGGCAAGGAGTTGGTTGTTCTGTTCATGGGAGCTCCCTTCCAGCATGCCAAAGAGCAGCCTCCGTGCTTGTCTACAGAGGCAATTATTTCAAAGGAAAATTGCTGAAGGCAGCAACAAGAGCCAACATGGATAATAGAGGAGAGGTTCCTTCCTCTCACTCTGGCTTTTCCTTCCTTCGTCTCAACCCCCCCCCCCCCCACCCACACACCCCCCCCCCCTTCCTCTCTCCCCCCCCCCCCCCCCCCCCCAAAATCTCATAGCCAAGTTTTTAGAATTGGAATTCTATTAGGTTAGTGTCCTTCCTGCTAACTGCGAGTCACTCAACAGTACCACACCAGATTGTTATGTCTGCTAGACAGGATTTTGAGTTACCAGCTGCATCTTTAATTTTAATGACTGATGTTGATTCACATACATTTCCCATGAACGACCCAATAGAATTTTTTCCTGCCCCAGAGTGTGGAGAAATACGTCAAGATAAAATGTTAAGATCTTCAATTGAAAAATGCTAAAGCCTCAAGGCTTAGTTTGTAAGTTGATGGCTAGCATCTGAAATGTGTTAAGAAGCATTGTTTAATTTTGTAGCGGATGTTTATCTTGCTTGGGTCCAGAGGCAGATTGACCATGACAGGGAGACCCCCAAAATGCAGGACAAATATCTGACAACCTGCCCATGAGTCCCGGCCAGTGGCGCAGCAGGGCTCAGGCAGGCAGGCTACCTGGCACATCTCTGCGTACCCCTGGTGTGGGGGGGTACACTGCTCCTGTCCCAAGCAGCGCACGGAGACCCGCTGCCCCCTCCCCCCAAGGGGCACGCAGAGACGTGCCAGCAGCAGGGGTAAGGCGGCTCCCTGTGCACACTGCCTCCCTCACTCTATGCCACACCGTTCCTAGAAACAGCTGGCATGTCCCTGCGGCCCCTGGGGTGTGTGTGTGTGTGTGTCTCTCCGTGCATTGCATCACTCCCGCCCCGACCACCGACTCCGCAGCTCCCATTGGCCAGGAACTGCTGTGGGGGTGGCGCTTGTAGGGAGCAGAGCACAGAGACCCCCCGGTCCTGTGGACCCCACCCCCCACCTAGGAGCCGCTGCCAGAGGGGTGTGCTGGTCTCTTTGGGAGCTGCGCCGCCCAAGGTAAACGTCGCACCCCTGACTCCTGCCGCACCCCAACGCCCTGCCCTAGCCCAGAGCCCGCACCCGACACCCAAACTTCCTCCCAGAGCTCACTGAGAATGAGAGTCACATGGCTCACTTAGCTGAATGCTTGGTTCAACACAGCCTTATAGTGTGATATGCTGGACAGTGTAAAACACCACCTTTTACCTTATTTTTGTTTTTGTTACGAAGTTGATTCATAAAATCAGTGGGTAAATACTTGGAGCACAGTAAGTGTTCAGCAGATCATCTTGATTTTGTTAAACTGGTTTCATAGCGTAACTGTCCTTTTCCTAGCAGAATAAATTCCTCTAGCACAGAAGAGGATCATTAAATTCCTACTCTAGAAGAGTAGTGGGCTAGATCTTGCTCAACTCCATACCTTTTTTCAAATTTTACACGGTTGCATTGGCAGCTATGGCGTTTGCTGTGGAATTCCATGGAACTTTCCATTCCTTGCACTTCAGATCAGAGCATAAGAAGTAGCAAAGTTTCTTTGTGATTTTCTTTATAAGCTCTATCAGCACTTAACTTTTCTGAGTAGTAGTTGAATCATGTGATAAGTCAGGTTCTATATAATAGCTTCATAAGGTGTGCAACACACTTAGGACCAAATCATCGGATCATATAAATTGTGGTATTTTTCAGTTAAAGTCAACAGACCTTTGCTGACTTCCATCAGCTTGGGATCTGGCCCTGGGCATTTATCAGACCTGCTGGTTCTAATTGACTGAAGTGACGAACCACACAAGAATTAGGGTATGTCTAAACTGCCCATGTTACAGCGAGGCCACGCTGTGACATGGGCAGTGTACTCATGCTTTATCACCAGGGGAGAGCTCTCCCAGCGATTTAAAAAAAAAAAAAAAAAAAAAAACCACCCCACGTGGTAGCTTTATTGCCTGGAGAGCGGCTCCTGGCGATAAAGTGCTGTCTCTAATGGCGCTTTTCAATGCTAAAACTTTTGTTGCTCAGGGTTTGGGTGTGGTATTTTTTTATTTTTTCCCCCTCTCTCCTCCCCCCCCCCCCCCCCCCACCTGTGAATGACTCTAAAGTTTTAGTGCTGAAAGTCACAGTGGAGACACAGCCTTAGTAGGAATTTTCTGCATTTTAACAATTTTCAAAGTTTTTAGTGCAATTTTTTTGTAAACACTTTTTATTAAGTCCACGTTTTCATTGCATTTTAAGGGGAAACTAGTGCTTCACATCCACCATGCTGAAGAACCAAAATGCAGAAGTTTTACCTATTCTTGCATTTTTTTTTATAGCCCATCTTCCAAAATGCTTCATAAAGGTTTTAAGAACATAAGATGTTTCATTTAGACATTACTGAACTCAAACTTTCACTCCTAAGTGCAGCTAAAGTCCTCCCAACTTGGATAGCTCATATGTTGCAAGGGCTTGCATGGAACAAGAGCTTCTGATGATATATGACTTTTATACCTCTTTTTGTTGCTTGGAGAACAGAAGCAACCTGGTTTTATTGTTACCCATGAGCCAAAGTTGCACAGTCTGTTGTCCTATTGTTAATTTTTGGTTGTATTCCTTCCTAATAGGTGATCCTCTCTATTTCTGGTTCTGTCCTTTATATAAAACTTAGAACGGGGGCCCTTGTATTGTCAGATTTGGTCTTAACTTCAGGTAAACAAATATGAATGACTAGATTGTGAAGTCAGCAGTAAGTCTTCTGCCTTGTTGCTTGCAGTGTGGGATCTTGTTCTGGGAGGTAGTGAATGGCCTCAACTCCCATTTACTTTAAAAGGAGCAACTCATGGGGTCAGACCGCACATGGTTTGTGAATAATGCTTGTGTTACACAGTGTGGCGACAAGTCTGGATACATTAGATACTTGCCCAACTGGGCCTGCTAATTTAAAATGAAGGTCAACATTTTTAGTGCTAGCTAGAGCTGGAGGACTGTAGTAACAAACTGGACTTGGTCATCTAATTGGAAAAACTCCCCTCTCGAAGGAACTAGTTTGAGGCTTTTGTCCCCAGACCTAATATAGCTTTGGTTACTTATGTGTAGCAAGGCAATCTGAGCAATCTTGTCCTATCACAATTAGAAATGAGCTTGTCTTATGATTCACAAAAGGCTAATGATTTTAATAGCCAAGAGGGTTATGATTCTGGTAAATCTAAGCATTAAATGTGCTCTGTTTAAAAGCAAGTGCTGTGCATGTAATCAGTGGACAAATGGACTTAACACTAATTGTGGATACTGGACATCATCTGAGGCTCAACCAAGTAAGGATTACTAACAGCATTATTCAGTGCTGTGAGCTAATGTGCGAAGGTACTTTGTCAGAACGAGGTAACTGTTTGTATGAATGTCTTGTGTATGACCATTGAACCCTGTATGGTATGTTCTATTTCATCTAGGGAGCGTATAGAGCTATTGGAAGAAGCCAAGAAGATGGAAATGGCAAAGTTTCGTTACATTCTTCCTGTGTATGGCATCTGTAAAGAACCTGTTGGCTTGGTCATGGAATACATGGAGACAGGATCACTGGAAAAGCTCCTGGCCTCAGAACCGCTGCCATGGGAGCTACGCTTCCGAATTATCCATGAGACAGCTGTGGGTATGAACTTCCTGCACTGCATGTCCCCGCCACTACTCCATCTGGACCTCAAGCCTGCCAACATCCTGCTGGATGCTCATTACCATGTGAAGGTAATGTCTGGGGTGTACCCCCTACTTGAGTGTGCTTTTAAGTCTCACTTCTGCCCAACAGTATCTTTGCATGACTTCTGCTGATTTCAAAGGGAGTTGTACAGGTATATGAGAGCAAAACTGTGCCCAGAGGGTTCAAAATAAATACTTCTAAGCCTGATTTGTACCATGTGAAACCTGCTTTTTGGGTTTAGTTAGTAATCCTCTCTTTTCCCCTGCCCTATTCTGAAGTGTTGCACAACTGGCTCGGTACAGGCTCAAAGGTCTCCCTCTGAAGAAGAGACCAGTTACAGTAGATCTAGGGCTCGATCAGTTAAAAAATAGCAGGGTCAAAGTTTAGTAGAAAACTCTGGCTTTTAGGTCTTTAGCAAATAGTTCACTCCTGTGATGGGGGATAAGGCTATAAACATGGAGGGAAAAGGGATGTGGCCCTTGGAGGGATGACTTCTAAGTCATTTGTGTATGTTCCAAGATCTTCCACAGCACCCACTTAGCAGCCCTATTCCATCTGGGGCCTCTCCATGCACACCCAAGTCTAGTCAGTATTAGCAGGCTTCGGGCTGGAATCCGCAGGAATGACTGAATTCCTGGAGGTGCTCTTTCCCCTCCTCCCCCCAACTGGTTTGCTAGGAGTTGATACTGTGAAAAGTGAACCTCCCATCATACCAGCCACACCCATCATAATGTTCACTCGGAGGTTTTCATGGGCTTAGTGTTAAGAAATTCTTCTTTTGCTTAATTTCCCACTCATCAGCCAAGTCGTGACCATTTGAGGTGGATTTTTCTAGTCCTGTCATCCACTCTGTTAAAAATGTGGGCTTTCTTTCTGTTTGGAATTTGAGCTCAGTGCTTGTTTTCTAGTTTTGGGCCCGATCCCACCCCTGCTGAAGTTGGTGGCAAAACTCTTATCTTCAAGGGTGCAGGATTTAGCCCCTTGTTTGGTGGTCACGTGTATCTTGTATCGAAGTGGTGACCTGCTCCCCCAAATGGATAAACAGCTTGTTCTAGTCTGTCAGCTCCTTTTGAGTTCTTTACCTTGGAATGAACCCAACTCTTAAATGGTAAATAAATAATTACAAAGTCATTTAAAAGACACGCTCATGCACAGCTCCTTACTGTTCCTGACCGAAGCAGATCTTTGTCTATATGCTGCGAACATGAGTGGTGCACTGGGCCAGCTCTGTATATGTTCTAGGTGTGGTGGAATAGGGCGTTGATGTGCTCTCTCACATTGCGGTAATCGGCCTCAGTGATCTCTTCAAAGGTCTCCTGCAGAAGCTGGGCATGCACTTGCACAGGTTCCTTGGGAAAGCTACTGTGCTCCTTGTATCAGTCAGGCTAACATGTCCACGCCACTGTTCCATGGCACACAGGCAAGCTGCATATGGGCCAGGGCGGAAGCCGCATTGCAGTAGAAGACCCTCCCTTGCTTCCCAGGTAACCCTCAGCAGCGAGATATCTTCCAGGACAAACTCCTGTGGAAAATGTGGGGACAGTGGTCAGTATAGGGGCCCCCCTGCAGCTGTTAGCTTTCCCCAAGGCACAGAAACCCAGAGGACAGTATGGCCATGAAACAATCAGTCCCTCTTGCCCCTGTACTTATTCACCATTTTGGGGCTCCTGTGGGTTATGTGCGCTCACTTTGGGATGGGCAAATTCTGCTATTGTGTAGACTGTGCTTGTCTTTAAGTATGGGCGAATGATTGCTGTGTCTGGTGTGAACAATGTTGCCTCTGTTAAGTGTTGCATTTTGGCTTTAGAGATGCAACCTTGAGATCTCAGCCGTCCTTGTTATCACTGGCCGAAAGACTCCAAAGAATGGGAAGAGGTGCTCTGTGAGATAGCTGCCCATAATGCACTGCTCCCAGTGCCGCAAATGTGGCCAAGCCAGTGCGCTTGCAGCTGACAGTGTGAACACACTGCAGCATTTTCCCTACTGCGCTCTCCGAGGGCTGCTTTAACTCACAGCGCTCTACATCTGCAAGTGTAGCCTGCCCTGAGTGAACAAACAGTTGCAGGCTGCAAAAGAAGAGTAGATTCGTGTTCTGGGGGAAAAAGTTCTTTACAAAGTATGTGTCCTTAAGCCAGGAAACAAAACAGCTCCCAAATGCAGTAAATAGGAAATGTTCCTGTATGTCCTTCCACTTTTCTAAAATAAAAACCACACCTGTCTTTACAAGCACAATATTTATTTTAAAAATTCTATGCAGGGATGATAACTTCTGTGCAGCCCTGTTGCATTAGTCATCAAGTGGATGCTTTTGTACAATAAAGTTGTCTCTGGGGTGTTGCATAGTATTTTTGTTTAATTTTATTATTGAGGCATAATTAACAGGGTGGTGTAAACCACAGCCGGAAACAAATGAATATAAGAAATCTATTTCAAAGAGTTCAAGGTGATGTCTTGTCTTGTCATCTTTAAATAATATATTTATGGTAAAGCTTTGCTAAGCATTTTTTTTTTAGTTCATGCAGTTATTTACAAGTATCCTAAAGTTAGAGATGGAAAAGACCCAGTAGATCATCTAGTCCAGTTCTCTGCTCATGCAGGACTGTTTTCCTATACTACTTTTTCTAGTGTCTTGTTCAGTTTCAAGCAATGGGTCTTTCCAATACTTCCATTGGGAAGATGATTCCACATATTAATAAGCTTCACTATCAAGAATCTTTTCCTGATATTCAGCCTATATTTTCACTGTCTTAATTCTGACCCATTACTCCTTGTTGTTGTTCCCACTTGTACCAATCTAAATAATTCCTCTCTCTGCTTAGTGTTTGCCCCCTTCAAATATAGACTGTAGTCTTTGTCTCCACTTTTCACTTAGCCAAGCTAGACATAATTGGCTCTGGCAATCTTTCTTGATAATCTTATGATTTGGACGGTTTGAAAGAACTCTTCTCTGCATTCTCTGTGATTTTTCCAGTATGTCTAGTAATTAGGTGCCCAGGAACAAATGCAATATCTCAGATGCTGCCATAAAGAGCCATTCGAGAAGATCTGATGCCTCTTCATGTTCATCCATAAAGTGCATTGGCCTCTTGTGCTGCAGTACCTACTCTCAACTTTCTCACAGCTACTGCTCCTAGGTCTTTTTCAGCATTACCGCTTTCCAGGTTTCTCCTCCCACTAAATATCAGTTTCAGATCACTTTCCCTGGATGTACTAGTCCTTTTCTTTTCTTTTCTTTTCTTTTCTTTTCTTTTCTTTTCT
>NW_020664381.1:1968209-2127261 GCF_002925995.2 Terrapene triunguis
TTTTTTTTTTTTTTTTTTTTCCCTACCCTGGCTGGTATTTACAACTTCTCTCAACACAATCCACAGGATTTTTTGGTCTACTCTTCA
Source organism: Terrapene triunguis (assembly GCF_002925995.2). Lineage (NCBI taxonomy): Eukaryota > Metazoa > Chordata > Testudines > Emydidae > Terrapene > Terrapene triunguis. The sequence goes on from NW_020664381.1 coordinate 1,968,297, forward strand.
TTCCTCCTTCCAGATCTCTAATAAGATCAGATCTAAGGATAATTATTTAGCTAGATCCCACCTTAACACCCCCCCCCCCCCCCCCCCCCACACACTTCCTCTGTATCATTAGTGTTCCTGTCTAAACAAACGTTAGGAGTGAGACTTTGTAAAACATTTAAATGTTATTGCATCTACTACTTTCCTGTCACTTGCTAATTTTATTTTATTAAAGAAGTGAATGTGAACTTTAAAGTGGCACAGTCAAGTTGAAAGATGTATTTCTGTCTGGCAATGTCCTTCGTACCTACTGTAGTAACAAGCAACGTTCAAAATTACTCGAACTGAAAAGTTAGACTAGCTTTTTCTGTTCTGCAGTTTACTTTGTTAGTTTTAGTGTGTTTTTTGTCAGCTTCTCCTTTGCTGAAAAGATGGTTCTAAATATTCACCGAGGAACAGAAAAACCCTTTGGGGAAAAAAATATATTTTTAACATTTCAGGGTATTGTATAAAGGATGTCCTATCAGAAACTGGGATTCTTTTTAAATTTAGTCAGATTCACACAATTAAGAAATATTTCTATTCGCAAAGGCTTTAAATAAATTGGGGACCGTTCAGGGAAATGGAGACAAGGAGAAGTTAAATACAATCTATCCATACAGCTTACATTAGTTAATGTAGCAATTTGCTTTCACTCCATCATATGTGATAGTTATCAAGAAATGCTAAAAACTAAAGTTCAATTTTTTTGAAGCTAAAACACACAGGTCGCTCCGCCCATTCAATGCAAGCTTAAACACCTGTCTGTTTCCAAAAGTCGTCAAAGAAAACCATAGCATCTCTGTAGCTCTCCAGGTATGTGTTCATATCTGACAATGAAATAAACACCAGGCACGCCAACAGAGATTAATATTTAATCTTGTTTTATATTACCTAACCTGTTTATGAACTCTGTCACTGAGTGTGATGCAATGAACCCCAGTTGATGACTAAATGCTTTAGTTTTATTCACAGAAAAATAACACACATGAGATTACAGGCTAAAAGCACCAAGTGCCTTCCACAGTTCTGGCTTGTATAACATACAGAAAATTGTGTGCAAAAATCACAATTTAAACTCGCTGTTTAATTCCCAGAATTCAGACCCCAGCATTGTTATGAAACAGCTGACAGCTCAGAGGGCATTATGGATAATGATCTGTAAATATAATGGGTAATACCAGATATGCCAATGTACTATGTCTCTTTGAGAATCAGTTTCTCCAGAATGGTCATTTAAAAGTAGCTTTTGAAATCATGTTTGACCAGACCAGTATTCTGAAAGTTATTCTGAGCACATTATACTGATGATCAGAATAGAAATGTGTGAGCTTAACAAGCCAAAAATGCTGCGGCCAAGCTCCATGAACAAACTGAAACCCGTGGGGGAGAAATGATTTGATATCCTCAAGTTCAGTACCAAATGCTATTCTGATAGATGTACAGAATCACATGTATAAATACTTTAGCTACTCTTTCCTCATTGACCGTATGAAACTCAAAGGAAGAGGCTCTTTAAATGCTCTGAATATTAAAGTTCCTGTGGGAGCAGGAAAATGTTTCTCAATGTCTCCTCATCTCAATACACATGCTGTATAGAACGCTGTCCTCCACCCCAGAAGTGGCAGCAATTTTTAACTGCTTTTATTATGTAAGCTCATGAATCACATTGAAATGAAAGGCTCCATATGAAAGTAAATTACTATTCTAAGGCCTGGTCTACACTACGACTTTAATTCGGATTTAGCTGCGTTAATCCGAATTAATCCTTAACCCGTCCACACAACGGAGCCAGTTACTTCGAATTAAAGGGCGCTTAAAATCGATTTCTGTACTCCACCCCGACGAGCGGAGTAACACCAAAATCGATTTTGTAAATTCGAATTAGGGGTAGTGTGGCCGCACACCACCGAATTAATGTGGTTAAAAACCGAATTAATGTGCTTAGTGTGACCGCGCACAATCGAATTTATACAATCTGTTTCCCAAATTCGAATTATCTAAATTCGAATTAATCTCGTAGTGTAGACGTACCCTAAGGAATTAAGGTTAAGGTTTCCTCTAACGATGATGTCACCCACAAATGCCTTTTGGGAGTTTCCAGATGCCTGTAGTTGTGTGTATTTGCTAGTTAGAGAAGATATCCATTCCAAGAACACACTCACATGCCAAACTCTGAATCACTACATTTAACATTGTGTCATTTTGCATAACTTAATAGGTGTATTTGGAGGACAACTCTAACAAGCTAATTAAAGGGGGAAACATACATTAAATGGTTACATTTTCCACCTGCCATATGCTTCTTACTGGCGTTAATAAGAGCTGTGTGACTAAATACCCCATACACTGTTGAAAACTTACTTCAGAGGACCTAATTTAATCCCCCAAAAGCTCCCTCCAGAAAATGCCTGTTTGACTTAGGTGTTGCAGCCCTCAGGTACAGTACTTTAATTTCCAGTGCCCTTTGCAGTATGTTAGCACATTCAAGGTGGAAATTTGCTGTTGGATTTTCCTTTTGTCTATATACATTTGACTCTGTGTTGTCCTTTTGTACATTCATGCTAGTGTGTTTCCAAACCAAAAACCCAACAGACCTACAGAGATGCGCTGTACAGTTCCAATGTTACTTTTGTTTCCTTACCTTTGTTGGTTCTAAGACCTTTAATCTATATTGAAGTTTTGGGAATTGCTGACTTGGATCTATAAAGAAAAGGTGAGCGAGGAGCTGTTCTGAACTTGGGAACTTTTACATACGTGCTGTTTTATATTTCACTTTTCACTTCAACTGAACACTAAATTTTTACATTGTTTATCTTAGGGTGGTACATTACTTCCATTATGAGCAAACACTCACATGCCTTGTAAATCTCATGGGAAGTGCACAATCCACTACCTTGCACTGTTAGTCATATAATACAGGTACCAGGACTCTTCCAAGTTGGATCTGTTCAGACTTGCATAGTCAGATCACTGATTAAACAGACATTTTAGGCTGTATTTTTCAGAAGCACTGAGCACCCAGAATTCCTGTTGCAGTTGATAGGAGCTGCAGGTTCTCAGCCCCTCTGAAACTCAACATGATTTTGAGCATTTGCCTGTCTGGGGGTATCTCTTCCCTATTCCTCCTGCTCTGCATCTTTGTAGGTGCCGATCTTGATTCCACTGTTATTGGCTCTAAGTGGGTTAGGATCATACTTGTCTATTACTACACCATTACGAATATTGGAAATTACCCTTCCAGACACTTCTGAAGTAAGAATGTCTGTCAAATTCCCCTCTGCAAGCAAGGAATCATTCTTAACCCTTATGGTAGGGGAATGTTTTGAAATTTGTTGAAAATTAACAGGGAGATCAAATGTTCTTTGAGACTGAAGTCTCTGAGTTCTAACACAAATGGTTATAATGTGTATGGGATGGGGGATGGAGTCCCCAAAGTGTAAGTCAGAATCTCCCACAAACTTATTTTAATAATTTTTAACATTGCCTTGAATCAATAGGTGATACAAACATATAGAATTTTCTCAAGGGAGATGCTATAAAGAACAAAAATGTTACGTGAATGAGTTACTGGAAGATCTGTGCGTTGTTACACAAAAGGGGACATTTGAACCCTCTTATATACAGTAGTGAGTTTTATGCTTTGAAGAAGGAGGGGGGGAGAGTTACTTAGGAGCCCAAGTTCCACTGAAAATCAATGGGATTTGTGCTCATAAATCACTTAATCTCCTTTGAAATTCTCACCTATATTCTAGAATCTTCCCTAAAATAGCTGGGAAAATATCAAGTAGCAACACACTAGAAAATTCTTTATCTAGTTGTGTTTGATTTATGACTGAGATGTACCTTGGAGGACAAATTAATGCATATTTGTTTGATCCTTCAGATTACATTGGAGGTGTTTCCTTTTAAAAATAACTTGCTGTCACTTGTTCTTTTCTCTTCAGCTGGCTCCACTGCTTCACTCCAACTTGCTATATGTGTTGCTTGCCAGAAAAATCCCTACTTCTTTTTTTTTTTTACATTGTCTTCCTTTGCGCATGTTACTTGTTAGTCTATGTAGACATAATCACTATACATAGATGATCCTGATAACTATTCTCTAAATAGCTTTTGTGATTTTTTCTGGGCTTTGAGCAAGCTATAAAGTTTCTCTGAAACATACATGATCAGAACTCTTTTTCTAGCTTGATGTTGCTTGGAAGGGAAAAAGTGGTGGTTGTATTAATTTGTGGACTACATTAGCCAAACTTTCACAGTCTGAATCATGTGAAGTTGCCCTACTGAGGTAATATAAGTGCAAACGTTTGTAATGGGCTAACTGGAAAAAGAAAAGTATCTCTTTTTAGTTTATGGGCTAATAATCTTTTATTCTTCATAGAAAAACTTTTTTTAATTACTATTTCTTGTTAAGCCAATAAAAAAGCAAGCCTACCATATCTTAGTATTTTCAAAATTTATTAGCTTGATATTTCCACATGATAATTCACTGTAATGTAGGACTATAACTCGTTCAAGAAAAGTTTTTAGGTGAAATCATCTGAAGTTTAATTGTTTTATGGGTTTTTTTTTTCTTTCCTACTTTTGCAGATTTCTGATTTTGGATTAGCAAAGTGCAATGGACTTTCACATTCCCATGATCTCAGCATAGATGGTCTGTGTGGTACTATTGCATATCTGCCTCCAGAACGTATAAAAGAGAAGAACAGATACTTTGACACTAAACATGATGTGTACAGGTCAGTGCATACGTCTCAGTAGGTATCAGTAGAGCTATCAAAAACCCTTGGTTAAATGATACAACATTGTAATTGTAATAATGAGCCTTGTTTCTCTCAAGTTCTGGAAGTCTCTCTCTAAAATCAAAGCACAATTTAAAAAATAAATAAAAATCCCAGATTAGGCACTGATCCTGCAAAGAGGAAGAGTAGACCCACTGAAGTCTTTGCAGGATTGAGGCCTTGGTGACTAATTGCTTGTTTTGGTCTTATTTTGTTTTAATCCTTTCTCAAGTGAAGCATTGTTAAATTGTACAGTGCGATATTAAACACACTGATAAGCTATATTTACCCTAAAGTTTATAATAGAATCAACCCATCCGTTTATGATATGACTTCAGTATTGTGGAAACTAATTTTAGAACTCTAAGTGTAAACCTTATGCTCATTTGTTAGTGACACATTGCTGGGTTTTAGAGCCCAAACTTCAGTTTGAGCAGTAATGTCCCAATTGCTATTTTTAGCGCTGAGGCTTGAGCTCCAGTCTGTATGAGACACACTGCCATAGTGTCTTATCGGTGTAGATGTACCCTTCGATTCCTGACCCTATTGAGTGAGAGTTTCACCACTGACTTCAGTGGGGACAGAGTACACAATGGGTGAAATCATCTTCAGTTTACTAGGAGTGTGTTTATTCATAGATTCTAGGACTGGAAGGGACCTCGAGAGCTCATAGAGTCCAGTCCCCTGCCCTCATGGCAGGACCAAATACTGTCTAGACCATCCCTGATAGACATTTATCTAACCTACTCTTAAATATCTCCAGAGATGGAGATTCCACAACCTCCCTATGCAATTTATTCCAGTGTTTAACCACCCTGACAGTTAGGAACTTTTTTTTCCCTAATGTCTAACCTAAACCTCCCTTGCTGCAGTTTAAGCCCATTGCTTCTTGTTCTATCCTTAGAGGCTAAGGTGAACAAGTTTTCTCCCTCCTCCTTATGACACCCTTTTAGATACCTGAAAACTGCTATCATGTCCCCCCTGTCTTCTCTTTTTTTTTTTTTTTTTCCCAAACTAAACAAACCCAATTCTTTCAGCCTTCCTTCATAGGTCATGTTCTCAAGACCTTTAATCATTCTTGTTGCTCTTCTCTGGACCCTCTCCAATTTCTCCACATCTTTCTTGAAATGCGGTGCCCAGAACTGGACACAATACTCCAGTTGAGGCCTAACCAGCGCAGAGTAGTGCGGAAGAATGACTTCTCGTGTCTTGCTCACAATGCACCTGTTAATACATCCCAGAATCATGTTTGCTTTTTTTGCAACAGCATCACACTGTTGACTCATATTTAGCTTGTGGTCCACTATAACCCCTAGATTCCTTTCTGCCGTACTCCTTTCTAGACAGTCTCTTCCCATTCTGAATGTGTGAAACTGATTTTTCCTTCCTAAGTGGAGCACTTTGCATTTGTCTTTGTTAAACTTCATCCTGTTTACCTCAGACCATTTCTCCAATTTGTCCAGATAATTTTGAATTATGACCCTGAACTCCAAAGCAGTTGCAATCCCTCCCAGTTTGGTATCCTCTGCAAACTTAATAAGCGTACTTTCTATGCCAATATCTAAGTTGTTAATGAAGATATTGAACAGAGCCGGTCCCAAAACAGACCCCTGCAGGACCCCACTTGTTATACCTTTCCAGCAGGATTGGGAACCATTAATAACAACTCTGTGTACAGTTATCCAGCCAGTTATGCACCCACCTTATAGTAACCCCATCTAAATTGTATTTGCCTAGTTTATCGATAAGAATATCATGCGAGACCATATCAAATGCCTTACTAAAGTCTAGGTATACCACATCCACAGCTTCTCCCTTATCCACAAGGCTCGTTATCCTATCAAAGAAAGCTATCGGATTGGCTTGACACGATTTGTTCTTTATAAATGCATGCTGGCTATTCCGTATCACCTTACCACCTTCCAAGTGTTTGCAGATGATTTCCTTGATTACTTGCTCCATTATCTTCCCTGGCACAGAAGTTAAACTAACTGGTCTGTAGTTTCCTGGGTTGTTTTTATTTCCCTTTTTATAGATGGGCACTATATTTGCCCTTTTCCAGTCTTCTGGAATCTCTCGAGTCTCCCATGATTTTCCAAAGATAATAGCTAGAGGCTCAGATACCTCCTCTATTAGCTCCTTGAGTATTCTAGGATGCATTTCATCAGGCCCTGGTGACTTGCAGGCATTTAACTTTTCTAAGTGATTTTTAACTTTGTTCTTTTTTTATTTTATCTGCTAAACCTACCCCCTTCCCATTAGCATTCACTAGGTTAGGCATTCCTTCAGACTTCTCGGTGAAAACCGAAACAAAAGTCATTAAGCATCTCTGCCATTTCCAAGTTTCCTGTTACTGTTTCTCCCTCTTCACTGAGCAGTGGGCCTACCCTGTCTTTGGTCTTCCTCTTGCTTCTAATGTCTTGATAAAAAGTCATCTTGTTTCCCTTTATTCCCGTAGCTAGTTTGAGCTCATTTTTTGCCTTTCTAATCTTGCCCCTGCATTCTTGTGGTGTTTGCCTATATTCATCCTTTGTAATCTGTCCTAGTTTCCATTTTTTATGACTCCTTTTTATTTTTTAGATCATGCAAGATCTCGTGGTTAAGTCAAGATGGTCTTTTGCCACATTTTCTATCTTTCCTAACCAGCGGAATAGCTTGCTTTTGGGCCCTTAATAGTGTCCCTTTGAAAAACTGCCAACTCTCCTCAGTTGTTTTTCCCCTCAGTCTTGATTCCCATGGGACCTTACCTATCAGCTCTCTGAGCTTACCAAAATCCGCCTTCCTGAAATCCATTGTCTCTCTATTTTGCTGTACTCCCTTCTACCCTTCCTTAGAATTTCAAACTCTATGATTTCATGATCGCTTTCACCCAAGCTGCCTTCTACTTTCAAATTCTCAATGAGTTCCTCCCTATTTGTTTAAAATCAAGTCTAGAACAGCTTCCCCCCCAGTAGCCTTTTCAACCTTCTGAAATAAAAAGTTGTCTGCAATGCAGTCCAAGAATTTGTTATTTTCTCAACATATATTTGGATAGTTGAAGTCCCCCATGACTACCAAATCTTGAGCTTTGGATGATTTTGTTAGTTGTTTAAAAAAAGCCTCATCCACCTCTTCCACCTGGTTAGGTGGCCTGTAGTAGACTCCTAGCATGACATCACCCTTTTGTTTTTTTACCCCTTTTAGCCTAACCCAGAGACTCTCAACACTTCTGTCTCCTATGTCCATCTCCACCTCAGTCCAAGTGTGTACATTTTTAATATATAAGGCAACACCGCCTCTTTTTCTCTTGTCTATCCTTCCTGAGCAAGCTGTACTCATCCACACCAACATTCCAATCGTGTATTATCCCACCAAGTTTCAGTGATGCCAACAATGTCATAGTTTATTTATTAGCACTTCCAGTTCTTCCTGCTTATTACCCATACTTTTATTTTGTTTTTCTAATAAAATAATCCATGTTCTAAGCGAATGGAAGACAAACTGTGGGCTTGCTTCAGTTTGAGTCTTTAAGTTTACTTAGCAACTTTCTTAGAAATTCCCGACTTCATTCAGATTTCCTTGGTTTTGGCATATGTGGTGACTTGGTGTAAACTAGTAGCGAATGTAACCATGATTCTGACTCTCTCTCCGGTCACTCACTAAAGCCTGGACACTGTTAGTCCTCGCCATAAGATCCATAATTTCATTTTAACTGCCATTCAGGCATGGTTCCTGGCCCAGCCCATAAATACACCTAATCACATGGGGTCATCTATACACTAGCAGCTGAGGCACACCTCAAAGACTCAAAAGCACCGGATTGACACTAATGAAAATAAACTATTTTTATGAGGTGAACTTCTAATTTTTCTTCCCTAGGATTAACAGACATAATATCTATTTTACAGTTTTTCTATAGTCATTTGGGGAGTCCTCACACAGAAAAAGCCATTTGCAGGTAAGCCAATGCTACTTTGTTCATGAGCTTCGTATTTTGGATGTACATAATAGAAACAGGATTCTTTGCTTCCTCTGTGTGCATATCCCAAATTGAGCTGTCTTGTCTGGTGTCTTGACTTACCAACCTCCATTTCTACAGCATATCAATGTGCTGGTCCCTAACTAAGGTTCTGAGCTCACACATTTCAAGTATGATTATATTAAAAAAAAGTCCAACTTCCCCTTTGTATTCTGAAAATGTAACCTGTAACACTGCCCTCAGTCTGTGATCCAAAAGGAGTTTGCATACAGTTCTAGAGTAGCATGTGGTCCAGTGAATTCTAAACAGATCCTTGGCTTTGCTATTGGTAGTTCATGGAAGGCAATTGTCAAGAAATCAGGGTGGATTGATTTTAAAATCAGTGATTTAAAAAAAATTAATACTTTACTTTAGAAAATAAATGCATCTTTCAGTTTCATTGGTTGATATAACCATTAAAACATGTTGATTTACAACTAAATAGAGCCTTTACGCTAGATTTTGTACATCTGTGCTACCCAAGAGGGTACACTAGAACGATATATCTTCACGTAAGCAATTATTTAGCCTAATATTTTCCAAGTATGTTAGAAAATGGTGAATGATATATATTGCTTATTTACTAGATAATTAATTTTTTGCTCATGACTTTGTCAAGCTGCATTAGGATGGTAACTGGAAATAACACACACACCAGCATATACAATTTATTTGTATTTAAAACAACCTTAAATGTGTTCTCATCAAAACATATTTCACATTTATAACTATTTGACGAATTAAACAGAGGGATTGACTGTAGTCAATAAATTAAATGGATTATTTCACATTAGCCTGGGGAAAATTTTCACATGTGCCTAAGTGAAAATGACTGGCGCACAAATTCCTACTTGCCTAAGTCTCCTAAAAAATGAGACGTCTCCTAAAGTTGTACAGGTTGAGCTGTTATGCCATATTTGTAAAGCTTGATCTCAAAAGTAATGTTTTTCCTCTAATTTTTTCTTTACGTAGGAAAGCAGCCTATAATTCAGAGTTTTTGACAGAGGCTCATGGATTCAGCTTTTATTTATTTAAATGTGTTAAGAGATTATAATTTTGGGCCTCAAGATAACTAGTGTTACATTTAACTTTACTTTTAAGCAGGTTTATATCTATAATTTTAATTTTTTTTTTAAATAAATAGATATAGATATAGATATATAAATTTTAAATAAAAAAAATTGATATGTATCCATCCTGCAAGAAATGTTGTTGTCTTCAGAGACTAACTTCCTCGGGGCCCTTCGGGTTTATAGAGTTTTGTTCAAGTCCTGATGTAGATCAATTTTTTTCTAAGTGTCTGTGGTGTTTTTTTTTTTTTTTAAAGTATTACCTCCCCATAATGTACTGAAATGCAAACTATGCTATCTTACCCTTTAGTTAGCTTCTCAAATCTATAACAAACTTGTTTGGGCAGGTTACTCTCTCCACTCTACTGTCCATTTTCTGGAGAACAAGATCTTGTTTGTTCCTGCCCCTTCTCTGTCCCTATTTGCTTAACTTTAACATACAGTAGAACCTCAGAATTACTAGAACTGGAATATTGGGTATCAGGAATCCTGGATTCTATTCCTGGGATCAGCATATGTTAGTGGTTAGAGCATACTTGTGTTGAACAAAACCCCTGTTTGGATCATCTGCAGACACTCTGCTTTGGATGACTAGATCTAAAAGTGCAAGCTTTCATCACTTGAATTACATGATCAGGCACATTAGCATGGAGACCATGGTAGATTCACCAACTGTTATATACAGTATGTCTGGAGGTTGAATTGCTGTATGGTACTGTTAGCTTATATGAAAAGCTGAGGCACACGAATAAGAGAACAAGTCCCTTCCTCTTTTATTACTGCAGATAGACAAGTGCAAAATACTGTACAGTAACACAGAAAAGTATTTCTCTCCAACCTATGGTTTTGTAAAGTGACCTGACATAGGTGATAGAAACATAGCACTGTCGTCAGTGACATCAGTATCACCATCTGTTCTGAAAGCAAATATGGTTGGGTATTTCAACTTATTCTCTAGCAATTAGGTTTTAAATTCAAATTTCACTGTTTTTATACCATAATAGAAATATATTCCCAACCCTGGAAAAAATGCAGAGAACCCAAGTTTCAACTGAAGCAATTGAACTTTCATATAACGGTTCAAGGAAAAGAATCTCATCATTTTGCTAACCTGTTTCTATTTGTGTGCCCTTACTTTGCAGAGGAAAACAACATTTTGCATATTATGGTAAAAGTGGTTAAAGGCCACCGCCCAGAGCTACCTGCCATATCCAAATCCAGACCTCGCTCATGTAATAACTTGATCAAACTGATGCAAAAGTGCTGGCAAGATGATCCTAGCAAACGGCCAACATTTCAAGGTACCTTTCCTGATGATGCAGCTACCCATCTCTCCTGTGAATCATTTAAGTGTTGAGGACTAAATCCTATATAAACTGATGGTAACACAATGCATTGAGCATATTGTGTAGTGAAGACAAGGCTAGAGGAAGCTTATTCACTTGGGGAAGGGATTATATGAAGACAAGTCTGACCATGAAGAAATGTGTAAACGTCCTCGAAGTAAGACATGTACTGAACTGGGTAATCCCTGTAGCCATTGCCTGGGGAGTGTGTGCGTAGGTTGACTTCCTAAAGCACATATCCTAGCCAAGATTTGAATTTGGTGTGGTGAAGGAGAGCATTGGATGCCCTGGGCCATGATGCCTAACATTATAAACCAATGAATAGGATTGGTCTTTCTACAACTGACACATGTTTCTGGCAGTTTAATTAAAATAAAAAAAGCCTTCAGCATAACCAAAACCAAACACAAGTGCTCCAACTGTAAACACCGAAGAGAATGCAATAATCCTCTACAGTTGTTTTTAATGCTAATTGCTAAAGTGTGATTTTTTTTTTTTCCCCTCCCCCCTCCTCCCCCCCCCCCCCCCCGCTCCAGATGAAGTATAGGACTGGATGATGACTGAGGCCTGGTCTACACCTTAAAAGTTAGGTCGACCCAGTTACAATGCTCAAGGGTGTGAAAAATCCACACCCCCTGAGCAATGTAGTTAAGCCGACCTAACACCCAGTGTAGACAGAGCTAGGTCAATGGAAGAGTTATTCTGTTGACCTAGCTACCAATCTCATGGAGGTGGATTTACCTGTGCTGATGGGATAACACCTCCTGTTGGCATAGGTAGTGTCTATACTGACGTGTTGCAGCTTTGCTACTGTAGCATTTCAAATGTAGACAAGCCCTGAGGATGAGGAGACTTCCGCATCTCAGTCACATGTCTGAATCTGGACCAGGCGGGTACTGACAGATTTGTTACCATCTCACAGCTGATCATTAGCTTGTGTAATTAGTAGCTAGTTGGCCATTGGCATTTCAATAAAGGCATAATTCAGTGTCCAGGAAGACTGAGATACGTGCTCATGTCTAGAGATAAGGTGAAAATAGCACACTGATAGTGGGCAGTGTGGGGGAAAACTTACATTGCTGCCCACGATGTGTGTGCTGTGGGGTAAAAGGGGGGGTGGGTGGGGAGTAAATCTCCAGTACTGTTGACCCAAGCATCTTTCACTAGCATTAAATGCCTCTCAGACAAATAACCGCTGGTTTGGCTATTAAATCTTTCTTGCCTCTTTCAAAGAAATCACCTCAGAAACCGAGGACCTCTGTGAAAAACCAGAAGATGAAACAAAGGAAATGATAGCTCAGGACCTGACCACCAAAAGATGTCCGGAACCACATTCAGAGGTAGTTCTTGTTCCCCATATTTAATGCAAAGTTAATATGAAATGCACTCTAAACAAATCTTAAATTGTTGCCAGAAGTGAAATGTACAAGAATCAAACACTGCCCTGACCTAAACCCCCTATAGTACCATTGTAATACTCCCAGTATCCCTCCACTAGTGGTTTAGTTGGTCAACTTTGTGTAGGCATTGTGGTGGAAGTGGATCTCGATGAGGGATTTGAATGCAAACAGGAATAGCAGACTTGCAGATCAGAAAGGACCTCCTAGGCATTGGGGTGGACTTGTAAGGAAGCACAAAAACTGCTGTGGGAGAAAAGGATAACGAGGTGGGTGAGGTTGGGACCATTAGTGAAACAGTGGGAGTGATGTGATAAGAAACAAGGCGGGTGTGGTTGGGAGGGCAGTATTATGCAGGGCCGTGAAGGCTAAGAATTTTTTGGGGGGTGAGGGAGTCAGTGGAAGGGCTTCAAAGGTGGATAACAAGGGCAGATTGGGCAAAAAAAAAAAAAAAAAACCCAGAAAAGACAGTGTGAGGAAAGCCAGAGAGGAGCTGAGGGCCTGATCGTTAACACTCTCTCAATCTGGACGGGAGAAAGGTTTGATCTTCAAAATGCTGTGGAGGAACAGCTGGATTTGGAGACTCCCTGAAAGTATAATACTGATAAACCCTGCCACTTTTTCCTAGTACTGAAGTCTTCCAGACACCTTTTCCTTTTGTTTGTCTTTAACAGCATTTAACCTGCAAATGAACACGCTTTGATTTCATGCTGTTAATTTTCCCCACTGCCAAGTGAAATTCAGACACTTTTAAAACATGTTTTCCTTTCTTTTGAAGGGAATGCCTGTGTTATCCCAGCCAAAACGTGAGTCCACTCCAGTATCTGCTAAGGATTATAGCCTCTCTGAGTTGTTGTCCCAGCTGGATTCAGGGATCTCGCAGACGATGGAAGGCCCTGAAGAACTCAGTCGTAGCTCTTCTGAGTCCAAACTTGCTTCCAGTGACAAGAGGCTTTCAGGGGTTTCGTCTGTGGATTCAGCCTTTTCCTCTAGAGGTTCCCTGTCACTGTCCTTTGAGAGAGAGAACTCTGGAAGTGGTAAGTGTTGGTGATTTTACTGAAATGAGCCATGGGAGACAAGGTGGGGAGTGAGAGGGGGATTTTATAAACTGTTCCATAAATCAGAGCATTGACCATTTTGCTCTTAGCACTATTAATTAGTTCGCCTAAATGCTGGATAAACCTTCAGCCTGAAATGGGAAAGCATTATGTGATTTGAAACTAGGGCAAAGTTGTTTTTTTTTTGTTTTTGTTTTTTTTTCTTCAAAAATGGGTGCCTAAATTTAAGCTCCAGGGTGCCTAAATATGGGCTTAGTGGGAGATGTCTGGTCACTTACTTTTACTATGGAAAATCAAGTAACTTGTTTAGTTGCCTAAATACAGACTTCAGGTGCCTATAATTGGGCTCCTTTTTTGAATATCTGTGCCTAGCGTCACACAGTTGGTTCAATACAAACATGATGAGAACTACAATAGATTTTTTCCACTTCCAAGCTAGTGCTCCTAAAGACCCTATTTTAGTCCTGGATTAAACTGAGAATTGCAGGGGTGAGGACAGATCACCTGCGGAATGTCTTTCCCACCCCACCATGCTCTCCTGCCTACTTTCATGAGAGAAGACAAGAACAGAGTTAGCACACATTCCAAATCTGATTTTAAAACTGTCCTAACTATACTGCAAGGAGGTGTGGATTAAACTGTAGCTTAATTCCTAGGCAAGGAAAGGTAATGACTTTATTCACTGTTAGCCTATTTCAGTCATGAAAATAAAATTCTTGGTTGTAATAGAATTTTGATGCTCTTTCCCCACCCAGATATTGGCACAACAGATATTCAGAAGAGAAAACTGGCCGAGGCAATTATATCTGGAGACACGAGCAAATTGATGAAGATTCTCCAGCCCCAGGATGTTGATCTTGTCTTAGATGGAAGCTCCAGCCTTTTACACTTGGCTGTTGAAGCAGGTCAAGAAGAATGTGTCAAGTGGCTTCTTCTGTATAATGCCAACCCCAACCTGACCAACAAGAAAGGGTCCACTCCTCTCCATGTGGCCATAGAGAAGAAAATGAAAAGCATTGTGGAGCTTATTCTGGCACGGAAAATCAATGTGAATGCCAAAGATGAGGATCAGTGGACTGCTCTTCACTTTGCTGCACAGAATGGGGATGAGTTCAGTACCCGACTGCTGCTTGATAAAAATGCATCACTGAATGAAGTGGATTTTGAAGGAAGAGCCCCCATACACATAGCCTGCCAGCATGGACAAGAGCACATAGTGCGGATACTGTTGAGAAGAGGTGTCAATGTGGATATCAAAGGCAAGGATGGCTGGGTGCCACTGCACTATGCTGCCTGGCAAGGTCATCTCTCCATTGTAAAGCTTCTGGCAAAACAGCCAGGTGTGAATGTGAATGCACAGATAGTGGATGGAAGGACCCCATTGCACCTGGCAGCACAAAGAGGGCATTACAGAGTTGCCCGCATTCTTATAGAACTACAGTCCGATGTCAACGTACGGAATGTGCTTCTGCAAACGGCTCTCCATGTAGCTGCTGAAACTGGCCATACCAGCACTTCGAGGCTTCTTCTCAATCGTGGAGCAGAAATAGAGGTAGCAACAGCGGAGGGATGCACCGCACTTCATTTAGCCTCTCGCAATGGACATCTAGCAACTACCAAACTGTTGCTAGATGAAATGGCTAATGCTTTGGCTAGAGGCCCTTTGAACAGGACAGCGCTCCACCTTGCTGCTGAAAATGGACATGCCGAAGTAGTCGAGCAACTCGTCAATTCGGAAAATGTGAATGATTCTGATGAGGAAGGGCTGACAGCTCTTCATCTGGCAGCAAGAGGCGGGCATGCAAAAACAGTTGAGATTCTATTAAAACATGGGGCCCTGGATGACTTGCAAAGCCTCAAGTTTCAGACTCCACTGCAGCTGGCTAAGCAAAGTGGGAATAGCTCTGTTGTCATGCTGCTAAGTGAGACTTAGATGTACAAATTCTGAATCTTGAGATCGTTACTGGAGCTTGACTCTCTTTGGGAGTTCTCCTGGAATTGCGCAGTGACCTGCTTTTCTATTAAGTCTGCAGATAAGTCTGAATTCTAGCCAATCAGAAGCTGCATTTTAGAGAGGTAGCATGGCCTAATGAACTGAGTGTAGGACCAAGAGACAGGAACTCCTGAGTACTGATTCTAGGTCTGTCATTTGTGTGGTCCTGGGCAAGGCATTTTGTTTCCTTCCCAACCTGTATAGTGGAGATGAAAGTACTTATATAACTAACCTTACAGGGATGTTGTGAGGGTTAATTAGATGGGGTTTAAATAGTGCCTTAATTTTTCAATGTGCCATACCCGCATTTAAGTATTTATCATCCTGCCTTCTGATTTCTTCAGACACATGGTGGGACAAGCATATTATTTCAGATGACTGGATTATTACATAATCCATCCTTTGTGTGTGTTTTTAATATAACTTGTTACCATGGAGGCATTGACAGTACACAAATCAATTTGAAATGAGCATTGTTGGAAAGACACAAGCTATTTTTATTTAAAATGTGTTTTAGGATAGACCTGTTTCAACCTGGACCATGTGGCTAAGTGTCATTTCATTTTCAGAAGGTACAAAATGGAATATATGAAAATGATCCACTTCTTTCATTGTAATATAGAGTTGTTGATTATAAAGCCACACATTTCTGTTTACTCAGAATGGTCAAGAGACTATCTTCAGTCAATGCATATGGTAGAAGAATTCTCAGACTGGCTGGTGGAGTGAAGCACAGAAGTTCACTTTTGATATATAGTAGTAACTTGTATATAGTGTAAGATCAGTAAAATATAAAATTATATTTTGTTACTAGTCGTGAAATAAGGATATGTTAGTGTGTTTAATGTGAAACTAGAAGCAACTAAGGTTTTAGGGTTTTTTGGTTGAAATTAATTCATGATAAACTGTAGTTAAATGTTATATTCTAATAACATTATAGAACTCTTCACAAGCAGTTTGTTTGGATTAGGTATATAATAGAACCACATGTACAGTGGCATGCTATGTGTCCTAAATGAATGAACTGTGTGTGGTGAATTGTCTAATATAAATATACTGTGTATAGAGTATTTCTACCAGTTGTATACATTTTCTACAGCAGAAAATATTGAGACTGTTTAGGCCTGGGTATGTTTTAATACGCCTCTTAATGTTCATGCTTTTCAAAGTTAAAATGTGATCTGTTTATCAATAAATATAATTGTTTTATATCTATTGTATGTAAATTCTTCTTAGGCAAAGTTTTCTGTAATTAGTAGGGGGAAAAAAAGGAAGAGTACATCATGTAGTTAAACAAACTGAACTACTAAACCTTATGGGTGTGTGTCTGTGTGTGTGTGTGGGGGGGGGGGGGGAATATACAAATTTCCATTATTAAAGGAGAAGGGTTTTGTTCTGTTTTGGGGCAATAAACCAAATTGATCAACGGGGACAGGTTAAGTAGCTGACTGAGGAGGAAAATAGCAGTTTATTATGCTATTATATACATGATTTAATGCTGACTGTCTTCAGTTTCAAAGCTTGAGGCATTAATTAAAACAAATCAAAGGCTAGACCATCATATCAGCTTTCTTCACTTACATTTTTAGATTGAATTTGTTGCTCATAAAAGGTGCCATATGACAGTCCTGGAGAATGACGTTCTGTATGAATGTGCATGTATTAGTGCTGTACAGCAAATCACTTCACAGAGTAATCAGATGAAAAAATCTAAACCATTCCAAATATGTATTCAACTGTTTCAAACTGTTAGCTACTCTATGGAATGTACCAGTGTGAAGAATTCTGTTAGAGAGAAACTAACACCAAGATTAAAAAAAACAAAAACAAAACAAAACCCCAGGAGTCTGAAGTTAGGCTCTAAAATCCATACATAGCACTTGCATTTGGAACTGCAGGCTGCTTAGCACTTTTGAAAATCACCTGCTTGGATGGGATACTTCACTGACTGCCCATGCTGGTTATATTAGAGCGTAGCTATTTACTCCATGCCAATGGATAGTATTTATTAGCCAGTACACTGGGTTACATACACAATGCAGCCTTTAAATCTCTGCCACATTTAAGAGCCTGGAGTCCTCAGAATGCACTTTCTAAAGCAGAGGCCAGAAAGAAACGGACTTTAAAATAAACCTAGTTCTAACTTTGTTCTGTTCTTCTTAATCTCTCCTGAGACAGACGCACCTATCAATATCTTCATTATTCTGAATCCCTTCAATGTGTTCCCTGTAAAATTAATATTCTTGTAGAAAATGAAAAAGCATGAAATTTTTTTTCATCAGAAAAGTTCTGGGTACATTGTAATTTGCCTCAATCCTAATCACCAATGCCCTACTCAAATTGTAAGCCTTTTGAACAGTGTTGATGGTGATCATCCTACATTTTGTGATTGGTAATAGTTGCTAATGTCCACTAGAAATGGGGGTGATCTCAAACTTGCTTTTACCTGAAATCTGAACTAGATTTCGAGTTAGACTTGAAAAGCTTGGTATAATCTACTCAGCAATCTAGTTCCCATTAGCAGCGATCCTGAGGGTTGATGTTACCTAATCTGTCTTTTGGGAATAGTTTTCCTGACTGACTGGACAACATCCTGTATTTTGCAATATGTCCCCGAACTATTTATTTATTCTTTTTTACTACACAGAAAAAGAATTCTGTAACCTACTGCATCTGAACCATTTAGCGCAGAGTGTGGAAGGTGCCTAGAAGGCTGCTATCCACAAACACCAGAAGTTGCAGCAGAGGGAAAGGCTCACTCTTGTAACTCCTTATAACAAATTGTCAGCCACCACCTTGCCAGTACATTCCTTCCAAACAGATTAATAATCATGCATCAGCTTCTAATTGAACACAAGGCCACATACTCATGAACCTTTTCCATGAGCCTTTCGCAATAAGAGGCATCGGCTACACCTTGCAAAAGAGTAGGTGAGGCTGGCACTGAAGCCATTCCTGAGGGACAAAATTAACACTTCAGCAAAGGCTTAAAAATTATGGGGAAAAAAATTAAGGGTGACGTACTGTCACAGACATGCTGCTCCATGTCCACTAATACGAGAGAGAAGTTGAGCTCAAATGAGTGGGAACTTCTTTGATCTTTCAGCTAGTACAATGTGCATATCCAAAACTCTTGAGCATGCTTGCACTATTGTTTTTTGGATACCAAACATGATCCCTTGAGGGGACCTGATTTTCAGAAATTGCCAACTACGTGTCCTCTGAAAATCAGGCCCTTAAAAGGTGTCAAGTTGGGCACCTACATAGTGCACAAAATCACTAGGGTCTCTTTAAAATCATTGTCTCTTTAAAGATTGGGACCATCAATCCCGATAGCATAATATTGATATTGGACAATGTCTATACAAGAAAGTTGTACTGGTTTAATACACCAGTGCTAAAAGTTGTGTGAACACTCTCATCTTGGTTTAATTAAGAAGGGCATATTTTGGTTTGGTTTAAATGAATTCCTAATCAAGTCAAAATAAAAATAAAAAAAAAATGTAAGTACAGTATCCACACAGTGTTTTGCACTGCTTTAAATGACCTCTGTTTAAAATCAGACCAGAAGTTAAACAAGTGCAACTTCAACACACACAGTCTTTCAAAGTGGAGGCTCTGCCCACTCAACCCTCTGGCTCCCCAAAAACCTGAGAAAATAGATAGGTAGTTTGAAAGTCAATAAAGTTGGACTCTGTAGAAACAAACGTTGCTTGAAGGCCTCTGCTGAGAACCTCTATGGTCCTCCAACTAAATAATCTCTGGAGGATCGCAGATCTGTCAAGAGTTCAGGCTTTTGACTCTTGAAACACCGTGTTATCTGCATGCAACTCCACCTCATGCTATGGTGCTAATGGCAAAGGTGATCCTTAGAGTTTCAATGCATGGTCATCTGGTTCTGTGTATCCTCAGGCCACAATGCTACCGAAGCTTCATTTCCAAGAGGTAGCAAGGAGGAGGGAAAAAGGCTCACCCAGTTACTGACTGAAATCTTGCTAATGTTGAAATATGTTCTGGCTAGAGAATACTAGCCTCAGTTTTCTTTCACAGGCGGTGCACCTGACTTTTAAGAGTCTCCTAATGTACATGTGCAACTCTTCATGAATGTTTTGTAAACGAATGCATTTTGCACAAGGAATGCCATCTGTGCACGCATGTGATATATTATCAACTGCTCATGCATATGTTAGTGCACAGAAGTACATATTCAGGGCTATGCATATGTATGAAGCTGCACATACACAACAGGCGGGGTAGAAGTTGCACTGAAAATTGGGCACTATGTAGGTAGACTCAGTGTTTCCTTTTGTTGGCATTGATGCAAACTTGTGAATGATGAAAATTATTTGTATTTAGGAGTGGGCTGTCTGGGATTTTATGCAGAGGTGGGGAGAATCGTACAAGGCACATTTCTCTACTCTTGCACCCTATGCCAGGACCTGGCACGAGAGCATTCTCTGTAGGCTGCGAAGCACAGAGCTGCTTTCTCCCACCGCTCCAAAGGGGGTGGGAAGGAGGTTAAGGCTAGATGAAGTCTGTTGCACTTTCCTACGAAATGATGCAGAGTGTGCACTCTTCTGTGTAGGGAGGAATTGCAGCTGGGATGGTGCCTAAGAAGTCTCCTGGCCTCTGCACCATCCACAGTCCAGGCCTGTTCAGTTTGTTTTCGGTCACTGATAGTTTTGTTTTAGCTTCTGCATAAAGCAAAAAGCTGTTGAACGTTGTTTCTACAGGCCTCAGAAGGAAGCATCAGGCTTGCAGTTCAAACATGCTTTGGTTCCTCTGTGGTAACAGAAAAGAATGTGAATTTATTGCTAACATCCCCACAGGCAAATCTAAACCCTTCCATTCATTTCCCTTCTGTTGCATCATCTTGATTTTGCACGGCAGGTTACAAGAAAAACAAGACACACCTGAGGTGACTTGTACCACAGGGCTGTGCTGTAGAAGAGATTGTGGGGAGGTTGCAGGTCAATTCTCCTCACCCATCCAGAGACAGTACGGTGGCTGATGAGAGGCAAAGGAGCAGCTTTCTTAGGGACGTGGCAGATTTTCCATCACAGGAAGGTTTTATATTCAGACTGGATGTCTTTCAAAAAGACTTAGTCTAGCTCAGCCAGATGTCCTGGGCTTGATGAAGGAATCACTGGTGAAGTTCTCTGGCTTGTGTTATGGAAAAGGTCAAACTAGATCTTAATGATCCCTTAAAATCTAAGACTATGAAAGGCTGCTGGAGAGCCGCCTTCCCCTCAGAGTATATTTTCCAAATTTAAGAGAGGGAGGCCTTTCCTCAAGGACCAGCAAGATATACGCCCCCTATTTAAGACACCAGGGTCCTCCCACAGCGAGATGCTCTTCCTCATTCTATGGTACTTTGGCCCCTGTGAAGATGGTTTCTCCAATTTAGCACCTTTTCCTGACCAAAGCTCTTCTGCTCCCTCCCATTCTCTTGACGCTACAGTCCCCTCCAGGGTCATGCCCTCTTTGACACAGCCTGGTGCCTCTCTCTCCCTGTGCTCTGGCTCACCTGCTAGAGAACCCAAGAGCTCTTGTCCATTACCTCCAATGGGAGGCTGAACCTCCTGTTATATGGAAATAACATCACATTTTTTTAAGCACTCCATTGTTGTCTTTGGCCTGGTCTACACTATGAGTTTAGGTCGAATTTAGCAGCGTTAAATCAAATTAACCCCGCACCCCGTCCACACAATGAAGCCATTTACTTTGATATAAAGGGCTTTTAAAATCGATTTCTGTACTCCTCTCCGACGAGGGGAGTAGCACTGAAATCGACATTGCTGGTTCGAATTAGGGTTAGGGTGGACAAAATTCGACGGTATTGGCCTCCGGGAGCTATCCCACAGTGCACCATTGTGACCGCTCTGGACAGCAATCTGAACTCTGATGCACTGGCCAGGTAGACAGGAAAAGCCCTGCGAACTTTTGAATTTCATTTCCTGTTTTCCCAGTGTGGAGAGCACAGGTGACCACGCAGAGCTCATCAGCACAGATAACCATGCAGTCCGAGAATCAAAAAACAGCACCAGCATGGACCGTAAGGGAGGTACTGGATCTGATCGCTATATGGAGAGAGGATTCAGTGCTAGCAGAACTATGTTCCAAAAGACGAAATGCCAAAACATCTCCAAGGGCATGATGGAGAGAGGCCACAATAGGGACTCATATCAGTGCCGCGTGAAAGTTAAGGAGCTCAGACAAGCCTACCAGAAAACCAAAGAGGCAAGCGGAAGGTCCGGTGCAGAGCTGCAGACATGCCGCTTCTACACTGAGCTGCATGCAATTCTAGGGGGGGCCGCCACCACTACACCACCCCTGACCTGGATTCTGAGGAGGGGGTACTCTCAGCCAGGCCTGAGGATTCTGCGGATGGGGAAGATGAGGAGGAGGAGAAGCTTACAGAGAGCGCACAGCACTCCATTCTCCCCAACAGCCAGGATCTTTTTCTCCGCCTGACTGAAGTACCCTCCCAAGGCGGTATCCCAGACCATGAAGCCATGGAAGGGACCTCTGGTGAGTGTACCTTTTGTAAATATAAAACATGGCTTAAAAGTAAGCGTTTTTTAATGATTAATTTGCCCTGAGGACTTGGGATGCATTCGCGGCCAGTGTAGCTACTGGAAAAGTCTGTTAACGTGTCTGGGGATGGAGCAGAAATCCTCCAGGGACATCTCCATGAAGCTCTCCTGGAGGTACTCCAAAAGCCTTTGCAGAAGGTTTCTGGGCAGTGCAGCCTTATTCCGTCCTCCATGGTAGGACACTTGACCACGCCATGCTAGTAGCAAGTAATCTGGTATCATTGCATGACAAAGCCTGGCAGCATATGGTCCCGGTGTTTGCTGGCATTTAAGCAACATCCGTTCTTTATCTCGCTGCGTTATCCTCAGAAGAATGATATCGTTCATGGTAACCTGGTTGAAATACAGGAATTTAATTAAGGGCACAGAGGGGTTTCCTACTGGGTTGTTTGCCTGTGGCTGAAAAGAAATCCTTCCCTGCAGTTAGCCAGGCGGTGGGGGGGACGGGTGGGCATTGGCGCTGAGCTTTTCGCTTTTGGCTAGCAGGGATCTTCCCTGATACCAGCCACGTGGTGGGGGGAGGGATAAAGCGATCATCCCAGAGAATTGGATGGCGGGGGAGTTAGTTTGGTTTCTGCTGCTGCACGTTAATAGGAAAACTGCAGCACTCAATGGGCTTTGCTTGGAATGTGATCTCTAACCAAAGCCGCAGGCACTCAATATAAGATGCAAAATGCGACCTTGTACCGAAATCACATGTTCTATATAATGTGAATAGTGTTGTTAACCGTGAAAGAGTATAAGCATTGTTCTGTAAAATGTATCTTTTTAAATAATTCTCTCTCTTTTTTTCCCTCCCTTCCGCAGCTGCAAATTTTTCAAGCCTCCCTCCTCCGTCCCGAAGGCTATCTCAGATAAGGCGGCGAAAAAAATGCACGTGAGACAAAATGTTCTCGGAAATCATGCAATCGACCTGCGATGAAAGAGCTCATCTGAATGAGTGGAAGGACATGGTATCACAGTACAGGAAAGATGCCAGTAAATGTGAGGACAGGAGGGACCAACATGAGGAGAGGAGAGAGGCTCGAGATGAGAGGTGGTGGCAAGAAGCTCAGAGGAGGCAGGATGCAATGCTGGGGCTGCTGCGTGAGCAAACAGACATTCTCCGGCATCTGGTGAAGCTTCAGGAATGGCAGCAGGATCACAGACTGCTGCTGCAGCCCCTGTATAACCACCCTCCCCGCTCACTATGTTCCATAGCCTCCTCACCCAGACACCCAAGAACGCGAGGGGAAGGCTCCGTGCACCCTCCCACTCCACCCCAGTGGACAGCCCAAGCAAAAGGCTGTCATTATTTTGAACTTTTTTAGTAGCCTTTTCCTTCCCTTCTATCCTCCCCCCAAACCCCACCCGGGCTACCTTGTCAGTTCTCTTCAATTAATAAAGAATACATGATTTTTAAATGATAGTGACTTTATTTCCTTTGAAAGCAAGCTGTGATCGAAGGGGGGGGGGGGTTGCTTACAGGGAACGAGTCAATCAAGGGGGGCGGGTTTTCACCAAGGAGAAACAAACAGAACTTTCACACGGTAGCCTGGCCAGTCATGAAACTGGTTTTCAAAGCTTCTCTGATGCGCAGCGCTTGCTGGTCTGCTTTTCTAATCACCCTGGTGTCTGGCTGCGCGTAATCAGCGGCGAGACGATTTGCCTCAACCTCCCACCCCGCCATAAATGCCTCCCCCTTACTCTCACAGAGATTGTGGAGCACACAGCAAGCAGCAATAACAATGGGAATATTGGTTTGGCTGAGGTCTGAGCGAGTCAGTGAAGTGCCCCAGCCACCCTTTAAACGTCCAAAGGCACATTGTACCACCATTCTGCACTTGCTCAGCCTGTAGTTGAACAGCTCCTGACTCCTGTCCAGGCTGCCTGTGTATGGCTTCATGAGCCATGGCATTAAGGGGTAGGCTGGGTCCCCAAGGATAACGATAGGTATCTCAACATCCCCAACGGTTAATTTCTGGTCTGGGAAGTAAATCTCTTGCTGCAGCCGTTTAAACAGATTAGTGTTCCTGAAGACGCGAGCCTCATGAACCCTTCCCAGCCATCCCACGTTGATGTTGGTGAAACGTCCCTTGTGATCCACCAGTGCTTGAAACACCATTGAAAAGTACCCCTTGCGGTTTATATACTGGCTGCCCTGGTGCTCCGGTGCCAAGATAGGGATATGGGTTCCATCTATCGCCCCACCACAGTTAGGGAATTCCATTGCAGCAAAGCCATCCACTATGACCTGCACATTTCCCAGTGTCACTACCTTTGGTAGCAGCAGCTCAACGATTGCTTTGGCTACTTGCATCACAGCAGCCCCCACAGTAGATTTGCCCACTCCAAATTGATTCCCGACTGACCGGTAGCCGTCTGGCGTTGCAAGCTTCCACAGGGCTATCGCCACTCGCTTCTCAACTGTGAGGGCTGCTCTCATCTTGGTATTCTGGCGCTTCAGGGCAGGGGAAAGCAAGTCACAAAGTTCCATGAAAGTGCCCTTACGCATGCGAAAGTTTCGCAGCCACTGGGAATCATCCCACACCTGCAACACTATGCGGTCCCACCAGTCTGTGCTTGTTTCCCGGGCCCAGAATCGGCGTTCCACGGCTAGAACCTGCCCCATTAACAACATGATCTCCAAAGCGCCGGGGCCCGCAGTTTGAGAGAATTCTGTGTCCATGTCCTCATCACTCTCGTCGCCGCCGCCTCCTTGCCTGGTTTTGCAGGTTCTGGTTCAGCATAAACTGCACGATAATGTGCAAGGTGTTTACACTGTTCATGACTGCTGACTTGAGCTGAGCAGGCTCCATGCTTGCCATGGTATGGCGTCTGCACAGTTCATCTAGGAAAAAAGGCGCGAAATGGTTGTCTGCCGTTGTTTTCCAGGAGGGAGAGGGAGGATGTACCCAGAACCACCCGCGACAATGTTTTTGGCCCCATCAGGCATTGGGATCTCAACCCAGAATTCCAATGGGCGGGGGAGACTGCGGGAACTATGGGATAGCTATGGGATAGCTACCCACAGTGCAACGCTCCGGAAGTCGACGCTAGCCGCGGTACATGGACGCACACCGCCGAATTAATGTGCTTAGTGTGGCCGCATGCACTCAACTTTATACAATCGGTTGCCAAAAATCGAATTCTGTAAATTCGGAGTAATCCCATAGTGTAGACATACCCTTTGACTAAGAACAGTATTTTGAGTTTTTTTCCTTGTTAACAGCACTGAGTGTCCGCGATAAGAAAATAATCCCAGTTTCTATTTTACTTTTGAGTAGTTGGATTGGCTGCAGGCGGGCTGTGCCCCAAGAAGGAAAAGGGTGCGCAGTGTCCCCATATGTAAATAGCTGTGGCCAGTCTTCAAGGGAGGATGGCGCTCTGCTGTGTCTCCTCCCATATGAGGGTAAATCGTACTCCATCTCCCTTAAGCTCAGCTGCTGGAGCATTTGCACGTGCATTAGCCCTTGCATTGTGCCTCCAAGTGCCTTTGCAATAGAGGTGCAATGTCACATTTCAGACGTTACCGTGCTGTGACATTCCAGTTCCATGTGATCCATCTCCTTTCGGGACACGCTTTAACCTCAGGCGGTGGCATGGCATGGAATAATAGCTCTGCCGCTCCTACTGCTGAACTAAGCCAGAAAAAGAACCACAGCCCAAAGCTCCCACTGATTAAATAGACTATAATAACACAGGAAGTTGTTTCAACAGATAATGGAGTGCACGGCAGATCCTAACTTGTTGTGCGCTGATAATAATTCAACAGTTCAGCATCACTGGCTGCCTCCAATCAAGTGAGGCTTGGGCCTGAATTAGCAGCCGTGTTGCAGGGCAGGAGTGGAAGAGCTGAGTAGGGAAACTGGTGCTACTCAGCCCTGCAAAGTTCAGCCCTGAGGTATTTGTGCAGCAGCTGCCAGCAGTAAACGTGGCACTGGCATCAGGTAGGGCTAGTTACTCCTCAGGACCAGGGGAGCACCAAATTCATATGCAGGCTGTAAAATCTTCCATTGAGCTTTGTAGGGAACAGTGCCACAAACCCCAAGCTCTTAACAAGGAGGAGATTTTTCAAGTACTACAGCTTAGGTTCCTTTTAGATGCTTTCTGGTTTTTGAACTTTAGGGGTTCATGTTTTCAAGCTTTTTTTTTTTTTTTTTTAAATGAAGGTTAGGCCTTTTTTTTTTTTTTTTTAAATCAAGCTGAGATCTCCATGTAATCACCGGACTCCATGCGCTGATGCTTTAAGAAAAACACCAAATATCACAAGACTTGTGTTAAAATTGTGAGCATTGGCAACACTGAAATTTCTCCGCACTCTTTTCGAGTCAGGTTTCATCAGTTCCCTGCTTCCCTCTACTGAACCAGAGCCCAAATCTGAGCAGTGTTATTTCCTTGGGAAAGAACTAGTGAGAGTCTTGAACCAACCCTCCAGATCCTTCCCTGGGAGGTTCCCTCTGTAGCTCCAAACTGAAACTGAAATTTGGGTTTCACTTTATTAATGGCCTGAACCAGGAACCCGAACTCAAACACCTCTCAACTTTGAGAAATTCCAAGTTCGATCCAATGTCACGACTCAGGACTCCCATTGCTAGGGAAAACAAACGTTTCAAGTGTGAAGGTCTTTCTTCTCCCAAGGGCAGACTGTGCAAGATTGTCCCTGGCCATTGCAGAGGTACAAGGGGAGGGAAGGATACCAGGAGCGCAGCAGGACAGGAGCATTAGCAGGCACAGGCTGCACTAATTCTATAGGACACTCACTAGGTTGCTCAGGGACAGATTTTGCTTTCCTGAGGCACGCTCCCTGCCCAAGTGCTCCCTGGGTCAGCCTGACTCCTGCCTCAATGCAGGCCAGTCCCTTAAAGGCACAATTTGGCTGTGTGTAAATTTTTTTTTTTTTTTTTAAACAGGAAGCCTGATTTGGGTAACCCTCACCTTATTCAAGTGTGTTCAATGAGATTATCCATGTGACTAAGTGCTGCTTGGGGTGGATAAGGGCTGCAGAATCAGACCTAGAACAAAAGAGGAGGAACTTATCCAACCAGCAAATTACTCCTATTCCTACATGGTCCGTTTATGCCTCAGAAATAGTCTGTGGAAATGAATCCTGACCCCATGAACTTTGATTTGAGACTCAGCCCTGGGGCTGCCTTCCTTCACTTATTTGAAAGGCCAAGGCTGGTCCATTAAACATTTTGGATATGATTTTTTAATATAGCTGCTCCACAAGTGGATAGACAGATGACATTTAAGCGTTTGTCATGTAACACAGTGATCGTATCTTCTGACCCTTAGTGGTGAAATTCATGCTTTAGTTTCCCATTATTTTGTGTTTGCCAAAGGCACCCAGCCAAGAAAAATGTTTAGTCCAAGTGTAATCCGTGATAGTCACATATGGAGCAATTCTACTAAACGTTTGGCACAAATGTTTGTCACAGAAACTGTTCCTAAATGTACAAGATGTAGCAAGCCTCAGATATTTACAGTATGATCATTTAGATTTACATTCCTGGGGAATACAGAGATTAAAGTTAAAAAAAAAAAAAAAAAAGACAGAAATCTCATTCATGTTTATATTACATTTTTAAATATTTTTATCTAATCAGCAGATGCCTCCATCATAGCCTGGACAAGGAAGCTGACTAAAAGGCTTCAGGTTGACTTAACCTAACCATTAACTTCCCAAGGTATGTATAAGACCTTTTGTTCCATAGATTCTTTCCATTTGATTTTGATTTTCAAATGATGTAACAATCCCAGTCATGCTCAGTCTAGCCTGGTGTTACTCTTCTTCTGTCATTGATTTACTAAGTGGCTTTACTTATGGAAAGTGGAAAACAGCCCTTGAGACAGAAGTCTTTTGTTTATTCACACAACAGAGCAAGTTTCCACACCCCCACAAAAGTGTCTCAGCTAAGAGCCAGAGAGACCATTGCTTGGGATAAGCAGGTAGTTGTGTATTCTTGGTCTCTTTGCTGAGAGATCAGCAGGAATACCATAAGTGCCAGTTGTGATGGTAGATCACCAAACAGCCATCAGGTAATAATGACCTTCTGTCTCACCCTGACCTGGTCCAGGTTTGAACAACGACCTACTAGCAAAAGCTTCTGTATTGCATTACCAGTCTCCAAGCCAACCAGTCCTTCTGGCCTGCTCTTTTCTCCCTTTGTTGTTGTTCATGAGATAGTGCTAACATTTTTCAATGCATTGGTGAAATTCCCCCCGGCACAAATGCCCATGCCCCACTTAAACACTCAGGTCTTGTGCTGGTGCTCTGTGCAGGGATGAGGGTCATCCTCCTTTTTATGGATGTGATATTTGCTCTAAAAACGTTCCATAGCACTTTCCAAAATTTAAAGCACAAAGGCTCCACCTGCCCCCACGGGTAGGGACCTATAACTAGCCCTGTTTTACAAATGGGGAAACTTCCTTAAGGCAGAGAGGTGAGATGATGTGCCCAAAGTCACATGCATAAGGCTGGGCCAGAACCCAGAACTCCTGACACCGAGCTTTGTGCTCTCACCACAAGACCATAGTTCCTCACACACGGTGTGTCAGTTGTTCTCACACAAACCCTTTGACTTGGGTGGCAAGCTAACACTGGCAATATATCTGGCTTGTACTGGCATGTAGAGTACAACAGGTGGCTATGAGTAACAGTAAACAATCCTGCCTTTTAAAACAGGAGGGTCAGCGGTTACTTCTTTTAAAAAAAAAAAAAAGTTTTCCAGCAGTTTTTAGTTTTTGTACCGTGAATAGATTGTTTTCAGATGTTACCATTTTTCCTCAGTTCATTTCTCCCTCCCCACCATTAGCTATCAAAAGCAATTTCTTAATTAAAAAACCCCCAGTTTTTCTCCCTAGTAGTTAATCAGGGGTATGGCTGGTTAGTTACTAGTTAATTTGGCAAAGCAACATTATTCAATAGCTATGGGTTTATGGCACATAATCAACTTTTCCCGCTGTGAGGAGGCTGTGCCCTGCTCCTCTCCTTTTCCTTCTTTTGAGACGCTCTTTGGTTGTCTAGATAATTGTCTCTTGCCTGGGTGTGTTTATGAAGAAGAATGTAGAGGCATAAGGTTTGTTCTTTCCCCAACCTTATGAAATGTGCTTGCGTTCCGGTGAAGCATTTCTTCCATTAATGAGTTAGGTGGTTGTCTTTGACAAAGCAAATGTTTTCAATCAGAAACTGTCCAAATACAAAGGCTCAGAAGAAAAGTAATGGTCCTGCTTTGGTTTAGCTGGTATCATTGTATTAACTATTTATTTTCTTTGGATCCCCCCCAAAGATAGGCTCCCCTACTTTCTATTATTATTTATATCATGGTAGCACCTAGTCCCCTCCCCCACCCTATTATGCTAATCACTGTACATGCAAATAGGAAGAGACTGTTCCTGCTCTGAAGAATTTACAATCTAGATAAAGGATTTGGGAAAGGAAGCAGCATTATCCCTATTTTGGAGATGGAGAATTGAGGCTTAGAGATTAAGGCTGAGAGTCTAAAGATATTTAAGCACCTAACTCCTATTGAAATCAATAGAAGTTAGGGGCCTAAGTACCTTTGTAGATCTGAGCCTAAATGACTTGCCCAAGTTCATACAGTAAGTCAGTGGCAGAGCCAGCATCTGAACCCATATCTCCAGAGTCCCACTGTAATGCCTTAATCACACGGCTGTCCTTCCTCCACCTGTTTGTCTCTCGATCTTTAGACAGGGCAAGGACTGATCCCTATAGGTGTCATCTCTGAGCCATTGACTCCTGCATTAACTCACATTGCTGGGTCATCATTTCCCCCAGCTCATGGAAAATCACTGCTGTTTTACCCTTTTGTACAATAGATTTCTGCTGTTTCTCTCCTGGAGATAATAGACCCACACTCTCTAAGCAGCTGGAAAATACCTGTATTTCAGGGATAGTTGCGTGCTTTTAAATATCTTGACTTTGTACCTTCTGAGGTTCACCCATCACTAGTCCTAGCATGAGGCACTGGTTTGCTCCTTGCTCTTTGTACATGAGTGTAAAGGCTGGGTGTTTTATTACCCAACTTCTTTCCATTTTCCTTGTACCACCCAGAAGATTGTCTAAGGCAGCTTGCATCAACCTGTGTCTACACTTAAATTTCGCTCCTGACAATGTAACTGCCCCATTATGCTGACTCAATAACTCCACCTCCATGAGTGGCGTAAAGTCAAGGTCAACGTAGTTAGGTTGAGGCAGTGTCAGTATAAACATTGTGTTGCTTATGTCATTACTGGCTTTCAGGAGCCATCCTAAAATGCCCCATACTGACAGTACAATCGATACAACAAGCACTCCTGGTGAGGATGCTCACTGCCGACACAAGGAGCAAAGCGTAGACATGCCCAGGGCCTGGTCTATGCTGGGGGAGGGGGGAGGAATCGATCTAAGATCCGCAACTTCAGCTACGAGAATAGTGTAGCTGAAGTCGACATATCTTAGATCGACTTAGAATCACTTACTTCACGTCCTCGCGGCGTGGGATCAACGGCCGCCGCTCCCCCGTCGACTTTGCTTCCACCTCTCACCGAGCTCGAGTTCAGCAGTCGACAGGAGAGAGATCGGGGATTGATTTATCGCGTCTACACTACACGTGATAAATCGATCCCCGATGGATTGGCGGGTAGCGATCAATCTAACAGGTAGTGTAGACGTACCCCAGGCAATGTAATTATTGTGGTGGCTGTATGCTGATTAAACTTAGGTTGACTTAATTTTGTAGGGCAGACATGACATAAATAACACTGTATACAGACAGCAATGCTCGATTAGGAGTGTTGTCTCTAGATAGGATGCGTTCAGAGATTTACAACAGGTCTTTAAAGCACGCAGAACTTCTGTTCAATCCTGTATAGAATTCTGGCTCTGGCTGCACATGCATACATGCTATTATTTGCAAACAATTCATAGGAACATGGGACAGGGTGGAGTAGGGTGAGGTAACACAACCAGAGGCAATAGGGACATGGCTTTAGTTGTTGTTGAATATATTAGACTTTTAAATGTTGCTATTTCTTCACTTTGATCCTTTTAAAAGTTCATAGGGATGGTCTGGTCACTCCCTATATATAATGGAAGCTGAATATTAATTTCCAGTTAGAGAGACAAAGGGAGTGAGGTAATATCTTTTATTGGACCAGCTTCTGTTGTTGAGAGAGACAACTTACACAGCTCTTCTTCCAATCTGGGAAACATAGCGTCACAGATAAATACAAGGTGGAACAGGTTGCTTTGCATAAATAGTTAACATATATCTCAAGGAACAATTCCAGGTGTAGTAGCCAGTTAACACCTCTCCAGTCATAGGGGAGAAAGAAGAAAAAATGAAAGCTGAGGGGGGAGGGTTAGTGAGTTATAGATTGTTGTAATAAGCCATAAATTCAGTCCATGATTTTTAGTGTCTAGCAAAGTTATGAATTTATGCTCTTAAACCCTTGAAATATGTGTTAACTGATTATGCTAAACAATCTGTTCTCCCTTATATTTGACAGAGACTCTCTGACATTTACCAGACCTGAAGAAGCTGTGGAAGCTTGAAAGCTTCTCTCTCTGACCAGCAGAAGTTGGTCCTAAAAAAGATATTACCTCACCCACATTGTCTCCCTAATATCCTGGGACCAGCACTGCATACCATACAACAACACTGCATACCAATTTCCTGTCAGTCAGCTGAGAAATAACCACATCTTAGATGCCCAGCCAACACAGGGGATTTTCACACTAGACTAGTGTATCTATATTGGTGCAAAAAACCCCAACCAAACAAAAAACCTGTGTCGTCATTCTTTGCTTTTACAGGTGAACTTCAAAGTCCAAAAGGAAACCTGAGTGAAGTACTGAAATAGGTGCTGGATACACATCTAACCAGGCCAGGTGAAGCATTCAGCACATAACTACATTATACCTTTCCCTTAATTTTTTTTTCAGGTGTCATGGGGTCCACTGCAAATTCTGGACTCACTAAAGATGCCTCAGAATGTATCACTCTGGGATGTTGCATACACCATAAAAGTCAACAATTACATGATATATTTCTGCGGTGACCACAGCACACTTTAAGCCTTTCCAGTGAGAGACAGCCATTATTTTAATGCAGACAGGATGGCTTTCCTTGCTAGCAGGCACATCAAAGAAATTAAATTCATGGTGGGAAGGACTGGCAAAAGCAAGCCAGTTATGACGCTGTGTATACTTTAAGTATATATAATGTAGTTATATTTTAAGGTTCCTTACCTAGGAACACAGGAATTGCCACATTGGATCAGACCAATATCCATCTACTTCAGTATCCTGCTTCTGATAGTGTTCAGTACCAGAAGCTTAAGAGAGGCAGAAAGCCCTGTTCTAGGTGGTTATGGAATAACCTGCCCATAGGGGAAATGTCTTCCTCGAGAATAAAAACAACGAGGAGTCCTTGTGGCACCTTAGAGACTAACAAATTTATTTGGGCATAAGCTTTCGTGGGCTAGTACCCACTTCTTCAGATGCATGGAGTGAAAAATCAGGAGCAGGTATAAATACATGAAAGAATGGGGGTTGCTTTACCAAGTGTGAGGTCAGTCTAATGAGATAAATCAATTAACAGCAGGATACCAAGGGAGGAAAAATAACTACTGAAGTGGTAAGAGAGTGGCTCATTACAGACAGTTGACAAGAAGGTGTGAGTAACAGTAGGGAGAAATTAGTATTGGGGAAATTAGATTTAGGTTTTGTAATGACCCAACCAGTCCCAGTCTTTATTCAGGCCTAATCTGATGGTATCCAGTTTGCAAATTAATTCCAGTTCTGCAGCTTCACGTTGGAGTCTGTTTGTTTTTGAAGGTTTTTTTGTTGAAGAATTGCCACTTTTAGGTCTGTTATTGAGTGACCAGAGAGATTGAAGTGTTCTCCTACTGGTTTTTGAATGTTATGATTCCTGATGTCAGATTTGTGTCCATTTATTCTTTTGCATAGAGACTGTCCGGTTTGGCCAATGTACATGGCAGAGGGGCATTGCTGGCATATATTACATTGGTAGATGTGCAGGTGAACGAGCCCCTGATGGTGTGGCTGATGTGGTTAGGTCCTATGATGGTGTCCCTTGACTAGAGATATCTGGACAGAGTTGGCACCGGGGTTTGTAGCAGGGTTTGGTTCCTGGGTTGGTGTTTTTGTTGTATGGTGTGTAGTTGCTGGTGAGTATTTGCTTCAGGTTGGGGGGCTTCCTCAAGAATGTCTTCCTGAAGAAGAGCTCTGTGTGGCTCCAAAGCTCATCTCTCTCACCAACAGAAGTTGATCCAATAAAAGATATTACCTCACCCACTTTGTCTCTCTTCCTCATCCCAGTCAGTCAGTGTGGATGTTCTCATTATCTCCATAAATGTCTGGTCCTTTTTAGAATCCTACTATGCTATTGGCACCAATAATAGCTTGTAGCTGAGTTCCACCGGTTAATTATCCATTGTATAAAGACGTATTTCCTTTTGTCAGTTGTAAAATTTGTTGCCATTCAATTTTACTGAATGTCCTTTTGTTTTGTTTTTTTATTATGAGAGAGGATAATAAAGATATAAGATAATGTATATAACCTCTATCATGTCCCCCTTTTATCTTATCTTAGGGTTTTATACTGCTGCCCATCATCATACCAGATGAGGCTCAGATACTAGAAGATATTTAAATACTGAACTCTGAATCAAAATACCTTTGAGGATCTGGGTCTGCGTGTTTCTCTGTAAAATCAAAAGCAATACATGAAGTCCCTAGTGCAGTCTCTGGCATGTCTCCCTTTTTGGGGTAAAAACTCTTCGTAAGGTAGGGTTTGTGCTTCAGGTTTTAAAAAAATTATTTATTTGTTTTTGTTTTTTACGTTGATTTGTTTCAGATTGTTCCAATCTTTTCTTTAACATTTACTTACTGAAGGGTCAACATCTGACCTGGAGGGTTAGTGGGAGCCTCAGGCATGTATCGGAGAACAGAATTTGGCCCATGGAAAAGATATGTATACACAAATGGCTTTAAAGAGAGAGTATACACTGAAAAGACACGTGTTATGGAGTGTACTCTGTAGTCCAGGTGCAGTAGGCAGAGGGAGAATGCCATTACCTGACAAGAAAAACAAGTCAGAATTCTGACACTTGTTTTCTAACAGTCTGTAAGAAAATTGGTTAAATTCTACGTAACATTTACCTTTAATGTTCTGCACTCACTTTATAAATACTCACAAATCAAATCTTTCCCTGTCTGCTGCTGTTTTTGCATTCTGTTTGACTCCCTGACTGTCTGCTAAAGAGGTAGATTTGGACCCTCTGCAACATTTCATCCTAACAAAATGAATCAGAGCAGGGCCGGCTCCGGGCACCAGCCTAGCAAGCTGGTGCTTGGGGCGGTACATGGAAGGGGGCAGTACGTTCGGCTCTTCAGCAGCAATTTGGTGGCGAGTCCCTCACTACCTCTCGGTGGGAAGGACCTGCCGCCGAAGAAGCGGCGGCAGTAGAGTCGCAGCGGAAGTGCTGTAGATCGCGATCACGGCTTTTTAATTTTTTTAATTTTTTATTTTTTGGCTGCTTGGGGCGGCAAAAACCCTGCAGCTGGCCCTGAATCAGAGACCATGATGGAAGAGGAAACCCCCTTTGCCAACTGGACCATTGCTCTCAATGGAGCTGTGTTAATTTACACCAGCAGAGGCTCTCACCCTGAATCCTTACGTATACCTACGTGTATAATGCCCGCACTACTCATCCCTGCCCATGGTATCTGATCAACCATAGGTGACTATAAGCCTGCTGTCTGCACTCTTGGGTGTAGCTGCATGTTTGTCCAAGTGGGGAGTGTTCAAGGCAAGCCCCAGAATGGGGAGTGGTAGTGGCAAGCCCCATCCACTTCCAGACAGCGAGGGGGTGGACATGTGCTAGTGCATGTGCCAAGGGAGAGAGCACCCTAGAAGGTACCCAAATCCACTTCAATTGGTATCCTCAAGCTGCTACTGAAGCTGTTCAGCCAATAGAAAATGACGGAAACAACACCGGGGAAAGCCAGGCACTTAAAAACTATCCGGTGTTTCCATGAAGGGTCTGATGTTCTGATTCTCCAATAGCCTGCTGTGTTCTTTGATGGGTGGCAGCATGCTGCAGTCAGGTTATTCATCACACTCAAGGAAACAAGCTTGTGCATGTCAACTATGCATGCAGTTCATGTATTGCGCAAAACCACACCACGGCCCTTTCCCTCACCCCCTCATCTGTCTTTCTCCTTTTCATTCCCGTGCTCCTTGGGGCAGGAACTGTGTTGTGGTCTGTGTTCAGAAAGTGGCAGGCACAATGTAGGTGCTACCGCAAACTAAACAATAATAGGTGCTTGCCATTTGTGTTTTCCAGAGATGCCTATTTTGAGGGAACATAGCGGTCAGATCTTGCAAATGGGCTGTCTGTGGAGGGGACCCTGTGCACTAGAGTTGGGGGAAGCAGGCGAGAGGGGCGGGGATGACCTGATTAAAGCAATATGTGAGAATCCTGGGGTGGTTCTTTGAATGTTCAGCAGTACTTTTTAAGCCTGCCTCAGGGCTGCCCGGGGGGGGGGGGGGGGGGGGGGGGCAATTTGCCCTAGGCCCCGGGCCCTGCAGGGGCCCTGCAGGGGCCCCCACGAGAATGTCAGAGGCTTTCCCCCATCCCCCGGTGCCTCAGCGCGCCGCGTCCAGGAGCAGCCCTGGACAGCGCTGCAGTGGCGAGGCTCGGGCGGGGCCTGAGGTCCTCCCGCTCGGAGCCGCGTGGTAAGAGGGCGGGGCTGCGAGCTCCGGCGGGCCGAGCGGCAGGAGCTCCTGGACACGGCTCGCTGAGGCTCTGGGAGAGGGGGGAGGCAGCATGGTAAGCCCCTCTGAGCCAGGCACCCCCCAATCCCCAGCTCCGAGCCCAGCCGCTCTGAGCCAGGCACCCCCCCAGCCCTGACCCCCAGCTCCGAGCCCAGCCCCTCTGAGCTGGGCACCCTCCGACCCCATCCCCCCCACAGCCCTGACCCCCAGCTCCGAGCTCTGCCCCTCTGAGCTGGGCCACCCCCTGACCCAGAGCCCAGCTCCCCATCCAGCTCTGGGCAACAGTAGAGCCACCCCCAGGCAGCGACAGCCCATTGGCACCAACCATCACCATCACCCAGCGACAGCCCATTATGTAACTGCAAATGTATACATACCATTAAAGCATTTAATGTTTTTAAATAATGTATTTTGTGTATTTTCAAATTATTAAAAATTAATTTTTGAATGTATTTTATTTCACTGGTTATTTTTTACATTTCCAAATACATGTTACTATAGTATTGCAACTTTTTTTATGGAAGGGGCCCCCGAAATTGCTTTGCCCCAGGCCCCCTGAATCCTTTGGGCGGCCCTGGCCTGCCTTATGAGCCAATGGGCTCAGTCCTTCTCTTATTGAAGTCAATGGGAATTTGAGCAGGGATTGGGTTCTAAGTCAGTTGTTAGTACAAACTCCCCTGTATTCCGTGGCTGTAGTAATGTGGTTCAGTTTCAAAACAATTAAGCTAAAAAAAAAACAAAAAACATTAGGGCCAATATAATTTTCTCTTTTTAAATACATAATTATTACAGAATGTTTTAAAAAGTCCCTTGGCTACAGTTTACCTTCAGCTTCTTGTAACCCCTCGCCCTTCATCCAAGCTATTAAAAAAGCAGGCCAGGTAGCAATCCTCCCCCATCACTGGAAATGTTTTAATCAAGATTAGATGTTTCTCTAAAAGAGATGCTCTAGTTCAACCAGGAATTAATTCAGGGAAGTCCTATGGTCTGTGCTATACAGGCAGTCAGACTAGAAGATCACAATGGTGCCTTCTGGACAGGGGTGGCAGGTTGTAGAAATTTTGGTGGTGCCCAGAACCCCCCCCCAACTCTGCCCCCCATCTGCCTAAGGCTCTGGGAGGGAGTTTGGGTGGGGGGAGGAGGTCTGGGGTGCAGGCCCTGGGCTGGGGCAGGGGATTGGGGTGCAGGAGGGGCGCAGGGTGCAGGCTCTGGGAGGGAGTTTGGGTGCAGCAGGGGTGAGAGATTGGGCTCTGGGAAGGAGTTTGGGTGTGGGAGGGGGTCTGGGGTCCAGGCTCTGGGAGGGAGTTTGGGGGTGGGAGGGGGTGCAGGGGTGAGGGCTGTGGGGTGAGGCTGGGGATGAGGGGTTCATGATGCAGGAGGGGCTCAGGGCTGGGACAGAGGGTTAGGGTGTGGGGGGATGAGGGCTCTGTTTGGGGCTGGGGATGAGGGGTTTGGGGGGTGGGAGGGGCTCAGGGCTAGGGCAGAGGGTTGGGGTGCGGGGGGGGTGAGGGTTCTGGCTGGGGTGCAGGCTCTGGGGTGGGGCCAGGGATAAGGAGCTTGGGGGTGCAGGCTGCCCTGGGGCTGGGGCCAGAATGGAGTCCCCCAGCCCTCTTTCCCCCCCGGCAGCACACTCACCTTGCACCACTGTCACTGCACGTGCTCCTAGGGCCCCTCTCAGGTCCAGGAAGCCCCCTCGCCTCCCCTGTGGTGGGTGCCGGGGGGGCTGCCATCACGTGTGCACCTCCTCCTCTGCTGCTGCCCCTCACTGTAGCCTCACTGGGGGTGGGAGATGGAGCTGCCCCTTGCTCAGTGTGGGGCAGGAGCGGTGACTACGGGCGGGGCTGTGCTGTGAAGGGTCCGAGGCGGAAGGGCAGCCTGCCCTGCCACTCATGGATGGGGGGCACTAGGACCTTACGGCGGCAGTTGATGCTGGGAGCCAGCAGAGCAGTGTGAGCATGGAGCTGCAGGGGAGAGGCAGGGATGCACGGTTACACAGGGGAGGTGCACGGGGGACAGCAAGTGGGGCCGGGAGACACTTGGGGAAGGTGCGGGGGGGCGGCAGGCGGGGCTGGGGGAGAGACCTGGCCCCAAACATTGGTGGAGCCGGGCCCTGGGCCCTGAATATTGCTGGAGCCCGAGCACCACGGGCCCATACAACTCGCCGCCCCTGCTTCTGGCCTTAGAATGTATGAATCTAGTGAGCAGGGACGGCATGGTGGCCTTCCAAGCTGACCACGTAGCAGTCAAACACCAAGGTGTGATGCAAGAAACAAAAATAAATTATTTCCAGTTCATACAACCTGTACTGACTGAGTCATTCCTTCAAACCCTGCCTGGGAAAGGCCAACAGCTGAGATGACACGCACTATAGTAAAAGATGATTACATACATCTGGCTGAAGCTAGACAAATTCAGACTAGAAATAAGGTGCACACTGTTAATGGTGAGAGTAAGGGTATGTCTACACTACAGGATTAATCCGAATTTAGATAATTCGAATTTGGGAAACAGGTTGTATAAATTCGATTGTGCGCGGCCACACTAAGCACCTTAATTCGGTTTTTAACCACATTAATTCGGTGGTGTGCGGCCACACTACCCCATTAACTTAAACACAGTAATTCGGTGGTGTGCGGCCACACTAACCTTAATTCGAATTAACAAAATCGATTTAGGCTCTACTCCGTTCGTCGAGGTGGAGTACAGAAATCGATTTAAAGGGCCCTTTAATTCGAATTAACTGGCTCTGTAGTGTGGACGGGTGAAGGGTTAATTCGGATTAACGCTGCTAAATCCGAATTAATCCCGTAGTGTAGACCAGGCCTAGGATATGCTCTCGCTCAAACAGAAGTTGTGGACTTGATGCAGGAATTACTGGGCAAGATTCTATGGCTTGTGTTATGCAGAAGTCAGACTGTATAATCATAATGGTGTGACCCAAGAACCCCTTAATGCCAACTGGCAAAGGGTTACAGGAGTATCTTGATTCTGGTGTGTACATTCGGGCTCACCAAAGAATGGCATGTGAGGTCTCAAATGAAAGTCCGGGTCACTCTGGTCCTTAATGTCATTAAGGTTGCATCTGAAGAAATGGGTTTTTTACCCACGAAAGCTTATGCCCAAATACATCTGTTAGTCTTTAAGGTGCCACTGGACTCCGCGTTGTTTTTGTGGATACAGACTAACACGGCTTACCCCTCTAATACTTAATATCATTGTGAACTGTATGCACAGATTCTATGGAAGGAATTATGCATATATACACTAAAAACATGTTTTAAAGTCTGCATCAATGTATTACTCACCAGCAAAGGTGGAAAACAGGTTTCCCTCCAGGCAGGAGGTAAGAATTGTGCATCTCTCTGTCCAGATGCAAATGAAGCATTGTAAGCTAACA
Organism: Terrapene triunguis; assembly: GCF_002925995.2. Taxonomy (NCBI): domain Eukaryota; kingdom Metazoa; phylum Chordata; order Testudines; family Emydidae; genus Terrapene; species Terrapene triunguis. The sequence goes on from NW_020664381.1 coordinate 2,007,737, forward strand.
CAATGGATGTCCATTTACATACAAAGTCAAGTATTAATGAGGAGATGTGAAGTCAACAGGGAAGAAGCAGCACACAGGAAAAATAAGGCAGGGGCAGGCATCCTGTATACAGACCATGAATTTTGGGGGTGTAGGTAGGAAGCAAACAGGAGGGAAGGCGGAATGACAGGAGGACAAGGCTGGAAAAGAACTATTGTGGCACTATGGCAACGAGGTCAATTATTCAGCTGTTTGTGAGGGCACCTAATTGCATTATTCATGGGGCCCAAATAACAGCACTATTGAAGTTTTTGACAAACTAGTTTGTTACCTTCCACCCAATGCCCCTTTGTCCTTGCTGCTCAGCAACTGCAATAGGTAAAGTAGCACTAGTAGATTTTTGTGTGTGCGCCTTCCAGCGTTGCTTCACCCTGCTGCTCTTCCCACCTTTGTCAGACAGGGTCTATTCAGTTTTTAGAATTGCTTTCTTATCTACCGCCTCTTGTACTGCCCTTCTTTTATTTGCATTGGTTTAGTCTCTCTCACAGCTTGAACGTTCTTGTAACACAGATCTTGATACAGCATGACTCCATCGCCAATGACTGCAACCTGGCAACTCAGCTCAGCTCTCCGCTCATGTTCCTGATGCTCCTTGGCAAAAATATTTTGTTCATTGCTGCATTTCTCCACTGTCTCCTCTCACTAGTAGCTGCTGTGCTGCATGTGTTGTATGAAGAAAGATGAAATGTCTTGAGAGAATTTTTCAAAACACACTTGAGTGAATTTAGTGTTTGCGGACGCATTAGACTGACTGCCCTGGACACTAAGGTCCAGATCTTCAGAGGTACTGTAGTTGTCTTCTAAATCTGGTTACAAATAAAGTTCCCATTTGTAGTACAGCCTGGATTCTAAATGTGTTCCTAAATTAGGTTAAACGTCTTAGTCTGCCCAGGATGGGTCTCCATTGTAACATACACAAACCTTAACTGAGATCCTCACACCAAGCCAAACTCTTTGCCTGCAATTTTAGCACAATTGAGAGACATGATTAAGATCTCATCTACTTTGCAAAATGGAAGAGTATTCCATGTCAGTTGACTTCCTTTTTTTAACAACACCCGCTGACTTGATTATACTGGTAAACGGGCCATAAGACAACCATAATGCAACAGTGGTCTGTTAGCTAGTGGTACAGGTTCCTTTTACTGTTACTGTATTTTACTGTTTACTGTATTACTGTAATACATCCAGCATTTCCTGTTCAGCAAGTCATTTTTTCCATGGCGTCTGATCTTTCTTTTACTGAACTGTCAATAAAGCCATACCATTCAGTCTTGACATTCAACCTACAGCCACTTACATATTTGTTCTTAACAGAAAACAAACTAAATGCCTTCATATCACAAAAGACATTCCATAATTTCAGGTGGTTACTGATTAAAAAGATAAACTTGCACTGTTTTGAGAAATCAAGAGAAGAGTCAACATATTCACAAGCCTAGTTTAATATTATGAGCCTCTAGGATCAAAAAGTGAATGAGGTGGAGAAATGGTTTCTGCCATTGTAATATTTATGTGGCCAACAAAAAGAACCTGTTCTCCCTCCAGTGCACATTTCTAACACCTATTAACATTCATGAGCAATGCATCTGCACATCCAGGGGAGAGGGCTGTTCATATGAGGAAGCAGCATCACCAAATAAAGAAGTACAAGGGGGGAAATGTTAATTTATAAGCTCCGAGTTGGATTTCTGCATAAAGGCACTAATTCAGACAGGTAGTTAAGCACATACCAAACTTAAACACATGAATAGTCTCATTGGCATCTAGGGGGCTACTCATATTATCTTGTGTAAATACTTTCCTGAATTGGGTCCTCGATTTATTGTTAGCTAGATCTTGATGCATTTAGTAAAATCAGAGAAGTCAGAAATGGGGGGGGGGGAATCCTTTATGTCACCTAGTCCAGTCCCCTGCCAACATATGTCGGTTCCCTACAAAACATTTTTGAGAATATGGACCATTCTATTTTTTCCATGTTCCAAAAGAATAGAGTTTCCACCAGTTCCTCAGGGACATTAATCCACAGCTTAATAGATCTCACTGTCAGGAAGTTCTTCTGATATCCAACTTTTCTGTCATATTGAGGGATACAGAGTAGCACAAATCTGCCTCAGCAGTAGGATACGTTTGCTATCTAAAACCTTTATAGTGTATTGCAAGTACAGTGTGCACGGTGCAGTCTCACTCTTCTGGTTTGTAGCAACCAGCATGGAACTTGGTGTGAGGTACACAGGTTGGAGAAGGGGAGAGTTTGGAGGAGGCAGTCTGTACTTACATGGCTAGAATGCTAGTAGGGTGGCTAGGTGTCCAGTTTTTGACCAGAAAGTCCTGTCAAAAAGGGACCTGAAGGTGTTCAGTCAAATCTATTGACTGGACACTCAAAGTCCACTTACTGCAGCTGGGAGAGGTGGGGAGGCGCTGAGTCATCACCTGAGCTAGTCCCTACTCAGCCAGGGCCACCTCCTACCTGCATCGGGCGGCTGCAGCTCCCAGCCCTGGTTCTGCAGGTGAGTCCTTTCCATCCCATGCAGGGGGGTATGTAGAGCTGGGTGTGTCAGCCCTATGCTACCCATTCATTGGACATTTTCTGTGGGGGATGGTGGGGAAATTGGCTAACTCAGGGGATTTGGGGATGGGATATGTAGTCGCTCATCTTAGGCTATGGCTACATGACAGCTTAAGTCAACATAAGTTACATCATTCAGAGGTGTGAATTTGCCCACCCCCTCGCCCCAGCGACATAACTTATGCCAACTTAAGCACCGGTGTGGACAGCACTATATCAGTGGAAGAGCTCCCGCCAACATAGCTACTGGTGCTCGCAGGGGCTGGAGTAATTAAGCTGACGTCAGAGCTTTCTCCCATCTGCTTAGGGGGGCTACACAGAGAGCTTACAGCGGCACAGCTCCATTGGTGCAGCTGTGCCGCTGTAAACTCTCTAGTGTAGCCATAGCCTTAAAGTCAGTAGGTCTAAGCCTGTGCAATTAGTGATGCACTTTAGAGATGGTTGAAATATTTTCCCCCTGAAATTTTTTATGAAAACAAACGAAAATATCTGCACCTAAATTTCCCCTCCCCCCCTTTTTAAAAAAAAATAAATTGAACAGTTTTGCCCAAAACTGAAAGAAAAAAAAAACCCAGCTGAAAATTTAAGTGTTTCTATTTCCAAATCAACATATTTTAGTTTTTGGTGAAAATATTTTCATTTTCAGGCATTTGTTTTTTCAATAAAAAAACCAACATTTTCTATGGAAAGCTGACACTTTTTGTGAAAAATATCGTTTAGTCAAAAAACCAATTTTCTGTTGAAAGACAATTTTGGTGTGAAATTTTCAACCTGGTATCCATGAATCGTCGTTATGTGATTGGCCAGCAATCACAGTAACCTGGGCTGCTTTATCAGCGTTCTCAGCAGAAGCAAAGGACTGAATGGACATGAAAATGCAATTAACCTTTCAGTGCCAGAGACGGTCCATTGAATTATGAGTTGAGGCAAAGTGGAGAGTAGATCCACTGCTGCCCACAGAGGGCTTTAGGCCTAACTCCTCAAAGTAATTTAGGCTCCTAAAGTCCATTGAAATCAACAGGAGTCAGATGCCTAAATACTGTACTTCAATAAAACTTTACAAAGAAATGTGCTGGGACAAGAGAAATCCAAATATGTGGAAAATCAAGTCACTTCTAAGGATTTTGTGTCATCTCACAGATCTTGCTGTGTGCTCCAGAATATACAATTGTATTGTAACCCTTCTGCCCATCTAAGTTGGCAGCAACAAGGGCCGGGTTCTGTATCTAGGGGTTCCGTTTCAATAACGCAATGCAAAACCGGCTCGAGCCCCCACCCAGTGACCTGGGACAATTACATACCACCCCCTGGGTGCCTCTAAGAGGCAATACTTCCCCTCTCGCAAGCACGGAGTCTGAGTGTAGCAGAAAATGTTTAATAACATGAGGTAAACGACATCAGCATTAAATTGGAAAAAAAAAAAACACAAACAGGATTCCTAACACAAACCATGAACAAAACACCCACCCCAGCAAATTGGGCAGTGTCCTTTCCCTTTGGTTCTTGAATCCAGCAACCCAAAGATCACCCAGAGTCCCAAAAGTCCAACACCCCCAAAGTCTCTTGGGTCCAGCAACCACCCAAAGTCCCAAAAGTCCAACAACCCCCAAAGTCTCTGTCCCTGGTCAGTGCAGCCCCAGAGTAAAAGGGGGGCACGCAGGGTGTTAAGGGGCACCTTACGTGATCCGAGGCCGACCGGCCGTCTCTCCGTGGGGTTCCGCCACAGGCTTCACCATGAGCCAGTCCACTTCCTGCCGTCCCACCAACTGCTCTGCTCTACGAGCTGCTCCGCTCCGCTCACCAACCTGTGAGCCGCTCCAGCCATCCCTGCAAATGGCTCCACTCCGCTCACCGACCTGTGAGCCACTCCAGCCGTCCCCGCAAACAGCTCCACTTGCTGTGGGCCACTCCAACCATCCCCGCAAGGCTCCACGCCACTTGCTGCTCCTCTAGCCGTCTCCACAAACTGCTCCGCCAGCCGCTTAGCAATATAGTTTCAGGCTCCCCCACTAGTTAACACAGCACTCAGTAATCTCAGCTCTTAGTAACTTTAGCTCTTTTGTCATTTCAGCTCTTAGTGATTTCAGCTCATAGTAGGGGAGCCCCAGTGCTGGTACACCAGTGGCCCAAAGTGAATTCAACTTAGCAGCCTGTAACTAGACTCCTAATAGAATCAAAGTTAGCTCTGACATTCAACAGTGGGGGGAGGGGGAGAGAGAGAGAGAGAGAAGATGGTGCAATTGGTGTTTCAGGCCCTCAAAAGAGGCCCAGCCCACCAGATACAAATACCTACCCCCATCCTCTCTCTCTCTCTCAATTCACTGGGCTGTGGAACCCATGTCCCTTGTCTAGCGAGTGCTACTTAGGTGATGGTGAGATCCTCTGTCATAAAACAGTTTCATTGTCCTTGACTCACATAATCAGGGTAACAACACTTTATTCATCCTGCCCCAATAACAGAGAAACTGGGGATCCCACCCCATCCAAAGTAACCACTATCAGTTGCTGTTGTCTCATGCCAGGCGGGTGGGTGTGCCTATGCAAACAAAATCAGCCCCTGAAGTTCTTTTCCACACTCGCCATAATTCACCACCAGATGTCAGGGTAGAGCTCATCCTGACTCTGCTTACATCTTATAAAAGATATAATTCCTAAGCCTCCCGGGATTTAGAAAATGTGGATTTTTTTGTCCTGTTCTACTCAGCGGCGTTGAGACCTCAGCTGGCGTACTGTGTCCACTTCTAGGTGCCACACTTTAGGAAAGACATGGACAAACTGGAATTAGTCCACAGGAGAACAAAACAAATGATAAAAGCTTTAGAAAACCTGGCCTGTGAGGAAAGGTTAAAAAATCTGGACATGTTTAGTCTTGAGAAAAGAAAACTGATAGTCTTCAAATATGTTGAAGACTGGTATAAAAAGGATGTTGATCATTTTTTCTCCATGTCCACTGAAGGTAGGACAAGAATAGGCTTAATCGGCAGCAAGGGAGATTTAGGTTGGATGTTGAGTAAAACTTTCTAACTATAAGGGATTGTTAAATTCTGGAATAGGCTTCCAAGGGAGGTTGTGGAATCCCCCTCATTAGAGGTTTTAAAGAATAGGTTGGACAAACACCTGTCAGGGATGGTCTAGGTATACCTGGCCCTGCCTCTGTGAAGAGGGCTAGACTAGATGACCTCTTGAGATCCCTTCCAGCCTTACATTTCTATGATCGTCTGATACCCTACTTCCCAGATTTGAGCAAAAACTCTAGTGTGTATTGACAAAATTAGTTGCAGTTCTATTGTTTCTACATTAGAAATTGATGTGGCAAAGCATTATGTTCTCAGCAACATCTTACACACAGCATTGGACATTAGAATTTATTTCAGCAATGGGTGGAATGGTAACTAGAACAACAGATTTATTTCCTACACTCTTAGAAAATTATAGGCCATGTCTCTAGGACAGCCACCTAGGCGGCTGGTAAATCCCAGTTTTGCTGTAACAATCTGGCATCTATGATCTGGTGGTCCATATCCCAAAGACATGAGTGGCCCCAGACTGCCCATATTAACCATTAGTTAATGCTAGAGATACATTTAATCATTTAAATAAGGTAACTGAGAGATTGGTTCCTAGTCACTGGGGCCACTCTGTCCTAAATGAGAAGGAATCAAAGGTGATTATAGTCACCAGCGAGGAGCAAAAATGCCCTCTATTTAACTTCCCATCTGAAGTTATTTAAATAGGGAGAGTTCAACCGGATAGCTAACAGTGCAGCAGTCACCCTTGAACTGCACAGTCAATATTAAGTGTAATCCCAAATTTCAGAACAGTATTTCAACTCTCAGCCTTCTACAATTTGAACTCATGGGCATCAGGCCCAGAGGCAAGGGTGTTACCAACTGAGTCATACTATTGCTCACTGTGATTATTGTAACCCTGATTTTAAGCTTTTTCACATCCCTGCTGATGTGCATTGAACCTAGCCTTATAAGAAACATGACATTGAGATATTTTAATACCACCTTTCTATAACAAACTAACATATAAAAAAAATTGACCTGAAGAAGAGCTCTGTGTAAGCTCAAAAACTTGTCTCTCTCATCAACAGAAGTTGGTTCAGGTCACCCACTTCGCCCTTCTAGTGCAATGGAAAGGATCTCTCCTGAGCTCTTTTCATTCTCAAGACCTCGTTATCCTTAAACTATCATGGTATCTGACACTAAACACTGTTATTATTAGTCTTATCATTAGGAATAGAGGCAGTCCCTACGCTCTATAGCTTATAGTGTAACACAAACAAGGCAAGATGGGGCAACAGTTAAGGTGAAGTGGTGAGAGACCATCAGTGAGGGGAATCAATGTAGGAAAGCTTATGGAAGAAGTGTTTTTAAGTAGAGCTGGTCAAAAATTGTCAATGAAAATCATCAGCAAAAAATGCATTTTTCCCTATCTGGAAATATTTCTTGAAAATTTCCATTACGTGAAAATGTTCTCAAAATATTTTCATGATTTTTTTATTAAAAATAAAATGAATTGTATAGATTTTTAAAATATCCATGCTCAATATTTTAATAAATGTTATCCCTATTTCATATCGATATTTTTGAGGGGTTTTTTGTTGTTGTTCATCTTGGTGACATGGTGTCTACTTCAGACAAGTGGTGAATGCATGGTCCCCAACATTGCATTTTAAAAATAAGAGGCTGTTTTCTTAGCACCCCCACCCACTCCTCCTTTCATTATTATTATTGTTATCATCATCATCATCATTAATTATAATAAGCAGTACTCGTCTACATTTGCCAGGGGGTATTTCTTGCTGCTGGGGATGATGGCAGAGACTCTGCGAGTGGGGAGGCTACATCCCGGGGGTAGTGACCCCTCTGCCACACAGAGCCCCTTCCTCATCCTGGCCCTTCAGCGCAGCTCCAGGGCTCACAGCCCTGTCCACTTGCCCTGCCAGACAGAGCCTGTGCAGGGAAAGCAGATGGGGCTGCACTCATGGGCTGGAATCAGCAGGGACCCTGTCCAGGAGGGGGCCGGTACTCACGGGTGACGGGTTCATCTTTTCATGCCCCTCCCAAACGTGGCCCTCCAGTGCTGTGCAGGGACAAAAGATGGGGCCATGCTCAAGGGCTGGATCGGGAGGGGAGTGGAAAGATGCACCCATGAGTACTGGCTCCCCACTGTTGAAATACAGGATAAAAGGCATCCCGTGCTGAGTTAGTACGGGACAGGCAATTTTCTATTTAAATAAGGGATGTCCCTTGTAGTATGGAACTGTTGGCAGCCCTAAGTGAAAGGGTTAATATGGGCCTAAGAGGCCAATTAACCCACCTTGGCTGCACTTGGAGGATGGACCAGGCCTAATTAAAAATGAACCCCAAGAGCGGGAGGAGCTGGGTGTGCTATAGAGAGAGGAAGTTTGGTGCAGAAGGGGGCTGTGGGGCAAGGGGGAAGAACTCTGTGATTATTCGTTTATTTTGGCAATAGAAAGTGGAGAGACATGACGGGAGTGGGAAGGCTCCTGTAGAGTGAGGTGAATGCCTGGGGGAAGGCCTGGATTGGAGCAAGCTTCTCGGGCTGATCCTGACACATAGGCAGTAAGTGGGTCTCTGGAGAGAAGCCCTGGGAGGTGCTGAGGAAAAGGCCTGGAGCAAGGCCAGAGGTAGGAAGAAATCCAGGGAGGCAGCGGCAAGATGTCTGATGGAGCAGACTTTGGCTGCTTGTCCTAGGTTCCCAGGGCTGGAACTCAGGGTAGAAGGTGGTCCTAGGTTTCCCTACAAGCCACTGGGAAGGTGGTGTGAAGCCCCCTGACATAAGAGGATAATGATTATTCAAAGCCCCAGAGAGAAGACTGTAAGGGCCATGGGGCCAAAAGTTGTGGCTGAAGACTCTGTTTGGTTTTTTTTATTTTTGTACTTTCTGTTACCCTGGAAGGGGTGGAACTAAAACACGACCTGTCTGGGGTGCTGAGTTGTGAGATGAAACGGCCCACCACAGGTCTGAGCAACTGTTGGTAGATGGTAGTAGAGAGGATAAAGCTCTTCTATGTCATGGCCAGCCATGAGGGGTTGTGCCAGGCCAGCGGCACATCCACTCTGCTACAATCTTAAATAGTAACATCTCAGATATGAACTTTTTCTTGTTTTTGTTTTGTTTTTTTCTTTTTAAATCCCAGTCTGAGTAAGCTGGCTGTTCAAAGGTTACATGGAAGCAAAATGAAAAAAGGAGGGGAAAAACAAAAAACCCTTTTCCCCTGTTTTCCCTCTTTTGCTAGGTTATTATTATTTTGAGGGGTCAGATTAGTCACATGGTGGGATTTTTTTAAAAATTCACCATTTTAACAAATCACTTTCAAAAACTTCCAGTTTAGAAATGAAATATGAGAGAACTCACCAGCTTCTTATGAAAAATCAGTAAGAATAGCAATACCATTTTGAAAAAAAAAACTAACAAAAAATTTAAAATTGGTCTATTTAAAATACTAATGACAGGGAAATTATTTCAAAATCTCCCCTTCACCTTTTGACTAGCACTAGTTTTAAGAACAGATTCGAAAGACGAGGGGTGGTGTTGTGGGGTCTTGAAAAGAAACAGCACACTGCTCCATGTGTGCAGGGCAGGATAAAAAGGAAGTGAAAAGCTGAAAGCGGGAGAAAGAAGCAAGGCGCAGAGATGTGAGGAATGAAAAATGTAAGACAGAGCGGAAAGAAACACGAGAGGAACTGTAGGTGAGAGAGCTTGAGGAAAAATTCTCACTTGTCGCCTCTTCTAATTGGAAGCTCCGCATGAGCTTTCACTCTGTAATGTCTCATGAGGCAAAAATAACGAGTTAGCATAACTGACACATTTCCTGTACAATTCTCCCAGGACTTACATCACTTATTTATCATCACTATTTGAACACTGCCAAATAAGATTATCATGTCAATAATACAGGCGCTGTACAAAACACACTTTGAATACTAATCCCTGGCTAATCAGTTGCTAAAGATCAGGACAAATTGGGTTTACATAGTTAAAGGTGACTTGTAAACAGGAAAAGCTAGGTTTGTGCCCTTTTTCATTCTTTGCCATGTGTACAGAAGGCCTGACTTTTTTTCCCTTAGGTCAATTTCCCCACCCCCCCCCTTCAATAATGTTTAAATTTTGTTCTGTTTGTCTTATCTTAGAAATACCAGAGATTAATCTTTCCTGTTTAAACTTCTGTTGGAGGCACATTTCTCTATAATACACTTTTCTATCTTGAGGTGGACTAAACAGTGAGTGTGTTGCTGCCTTCTCGTGGCTGGGTGACAAAGGATAAAAGTCCTTCTCCCACCACCTACTACACCCATGCAAAGAGTTTGCACAGTGCCTACTCAACATTTGAATGGTTTGAAGGTTCTGTGTGTGTACCTCAGTCCAGGTGTGGGCAAACAGGGACAGTCTGAGGCACCTGAGGAGTTTTGTTTGTTTCAAAACCTTACAAATGGACCCTCTTCATGGCTCTTTATGAACTGAATTCTGCAGGGCTTGGATTGTAAGCTCTTTGGGGCAGGGGACCATCTTTTTGTTATGTTTCTACTGTACCTAGCACAGGACAGTCCTGGTCCATTACTGGGCTTCCCAGGTGTTCTTGTAATACAAATAATAAATAACAATAATATGAACAGTCTTAAAATACTGACAACTACCAAAGCTTATTCTTTAGCACAAGCACTAGAAGGTTCTGATTCTCTTTCCATTACTACATGGGTGTGGTATAGATGGCACCTCTGGGCACATAGATTTGTTATAAATTGTGTGTTACTATACCTCAGCTTCTGATCATGAGGATTGATAGCCCATGTAACTTTCTCCTAGCTAGTATAACTGCAGCTGCATATCTCATCACTAGGTTCATATTATGGGCTTAATTTTTAGAAGTGTTGAGTGCCCATAAACAGGCCCAGATTAAAAAATGTTGGGGCCCTGTGCACTATGGAAATTGTGTGTGTGTGGAGGGGGGCACCTTCCTTAAACTAGACAGAGCATGTGATATGCAAGACAATCACTGCCCTCCGCAAAACAGAGGTTCTCGACTGGGTGTATGTCCCCCCATCCTCCACTCCGGGGAGAGCACGTTGGACTTTTTGAAGGGGTATGGTGAGCCTTCTGATGATTCAGGAGTTATGGTAGAAGCATGGGGGTCAGCTACTCACTCAGATTTGCCCCAGCTGCCCTCCATCATGATTGAAGGGTAGGGGGGCTGGAACAACTTGTATAGTGGGGGTGCTGAGAGCCATTGAACCAAACTGTAAACCCTGTATATAATGGAAACCACTTCCAACTGGGTTGGGGGGGGGGCAGCAGCACCCCCAACACCCCTACTCCCAGCAACTTTGCTGAATGGCAGCTAGGCCAAATTTGAGGGCGTGGTATTGTGACCTGACATACAGGTTCTCAACCCCATTACGGTTTTTTTCCAGTGGTCAGGAAAACCCTTAAAATGGATGGATGGGCAAGTGCACACTGGCTAATTTGAGCCAACTGAATGGGAGCTGCTGTTGTGTTCAGCCCCTGTGAAAACGAGGTTCTGAGATTACAATCTACTTGATAGAGCTGGTCAAAATTTTTTCAACAGAACAGTTTTCTGTCCGTACTGCAATTTTATTGAAACTGAAACATTTTGCAGAAACATGCTGATTTTGATGTGAAAGTCAAAACTAATCACTTCAGCCTTCTCTTATTGTCAAAGTACTTCCTTTTGACTTTATCATTTTGATTTGAGGTTTATTACACGTAACTATTTTAACAAAGTTGTTATAATTCAACAACTATTGAAATGAAATGTTTTGCCTTAGTGTCAAAACAATTGGGTATTTGCAAATCAAAAATTCCGGGGAGTTTTTGTTTCATAGGGAATTTTGGCTTCTTGTTCTGACTCAAGGGGAAAAAAAAGTTGAAATGTCAGAATTTTCTGCCCAATAGAAATTGCGGGTTCAACCAGCTCTGATACTAAACCACATTCCCCATGGCTGGATTCCTTTGATAATCCCTGTAGTGAAGGCGGGCAACTGATTTTGAGGGCAGTGACGAAGGGAGGGGGGAGAGTTTTAACCTATTCCCTGGCAAATATAGGTTGAAGTCTATACACCTATCACAATATATATAATTCTTTGGAGTGCACACAGCATATACAAAAACATCTAATCACATATCAATGTCAATTCACTTTACCCCATCTCACAGACATTGTTTCTTTAGTAACTGATTGCCAACCGATCCCAAGGTTAATTAAATCACAGCCTTGCTATTTTTAGTCCTGGAATATATTTAACATTTTTTACCATAACACTGAAAGCTTCCCAGACAGCTCAAGTGACAGTCATAAATTGGTCATGTCCTCACCCATAGAACCTTGATCAGGTGGGCTGCAGTCAGTGACAGAGTGAATTGTGAATGAAATAGCCATGGTGTAAGCTTGGATTCGTAATGCTGCTATCACCATGATTCATTCCTGAGGCAGATATCACACACACAGATGGGTGGAGTGATGAGACACCCCACCTTTCCCATGTAAACTGGTTAATAATAGGTTTTCTCTAACAGGAAGCTCTTCCAGGAGAAAACCTTCCCATTCCCAATACCCATGTAAATGGCAATGGAAACTCATTCCAAAAACACAGAAGGAAAGTGTCAAGGTTGCATAAAGTGACAAGGTAGACACCTGGCAAGCCTGAATGTAAAAGTAAAACCAACATAATGCTTAAGAGCATAGGTGTGGGAACCAGGGGTGCTGTTGCATCCTCTGCTTGAAGTGATTTCCATTATATACAGGGTTTACAGTTTAGTTCGATGTCTCTCAGCAGCACCCCCACTGTACAAATTGTTCCAGCACCCTTGCTTAAGGGAGAGATTTTCAGTGATAATGTGGCAGTTGGGTATTCAACAATCATTGAAAATCAGTGAGAGTTAGATGCCTATGTGCCATTTTTTTTCTTGAAAATCTCCCCCCTAAGGTATTTTCTCCATCTTGTTAACCCATATGTACAACCGGGGTGGACGTCAGACTCCAGTCCAGACAACTAGATTTTTGTCTAGACTAGGATTGAAAGGTGTGATTTAAAGCCAGCTTGATCTAAAGGTCTTGTCTACATGGGGAAATTGACTAAAATAGTTACTGGAAGGCAATCGCCATTCTGGAACAGCTTTATATGTAGTCACTTATTCCAGAATAGTTTCCCTATGTAGAGAAGCCCTAACAAACCCCTTCCGAAACTCTAGGCAGGACAAGGCAAGTTGTACTTTAACAAATGCAATACTGGTTGCCTTAAAGCCTAATGAAGCTTAGCTCATGCTAATGTACAACTTGCCTTGTGCAGGCTAGAGTTTTTAGAAGGTATTAGTTAGACTGAGCTAGATAACATGATCACACACTTTTTTTTAAGTCCTAGTCTAGACAAGGCCCTATTTGCCTTGTTTACTCTCAGGAGTAATGAGGCTTCTTCCTAGTATTAATAGCCACTTCTAATCAAGTTCTTTTTTCCCTAAAAGAAACAAATCAAAGGGTCGAAACCTCATCTCAAATGTGGCTCCAGACCTAGGAGCTCATTGTGCTCCTGCTGTCCCAGTAGCCCAGAGGAAATAGTTTGCTTTAGGGGTGTGATTCTCCTCTCTGATACAGTAGCTCCATTTATTTCAGTTGCTCATGATTTACACTTACATTTACTCTACCTGGGATACAGTGTGTGACAGAGGCCCAAAATGAGGGTCACAAACATTATTCATATAGGAGATTTAAAATGCTGTGGGATTTGGCGTGTAAGTGTAAATGGCTTTCTTCACCTGCAGTTGCATGATCTTCTCTTGCTGATATAGCTTTCAGTAATAACAGCGGAATCGGTGTGGAATACAGGTAACGTTGGCACTAAAATGAGTGTCGTCCCTCGGAATGAAGCCTATTTAAGTGGTAAGATGCAGGAGAATTAAGCCAGAATGTATACCTTTAGATTGTGTTACTAAACTCCTGCTAAATGTGTAGTCGTTCTTGTCACAGCCTGCCCGCGCTGTAACTAAATGTGCTGTCTTTTCTCCCATGGATATGTCTATTTGAATTATTTATATGCATATAGCCATAGAGCATGGAGTTTCCTTTTAGACCACTACACACCTTTTTTTATGCTACCGGTTGTAGTAAACTGCATTTCGGGGAACTTGGTAGCAATTACTGGGCAAGGGAAGCCATCTCTAACACGCAACTCGGTGGCATTTCTCTGCTGTGGTGGAGCAATGAGGAAATTGGGGGGAGGTGCATGGTGGTGGCACAGAGAGCCACTGGCCTGTGGGGAAAAAGGACATGGCATGGGTTGGGGGAAGAGAGGGTACAGAGCCCCTAGTTTGGTAGGGAGAATGGGGGACTCTAGTGTGTGGGCAAGGGCAATGGAGAACACAGGCATGAGGGTGGGGGTGGGTTGCGAAAATGTCTCTAAAATAAAGGGGATAACAGAGTGGCACACAGGGAACTTGCAGGCGGGAATGGAGGGATGCAAGGAGCTCCTGGTGTGGCAATGTGCTTGGCCTACAGAAGCAATAAAGTGTGTAACTCACTATTATATGCTGCTTTCGTACTAGCTGGGTAATAGCTTGATAATATAGATCCACCCATGGCAATGGGCACTGAGAGACTATAGTTAGACATGACTGTCTCCCAGTTAGCAGGCAGATGGAGGCCCCATCCAACAACTCCAGTGGTTTCCCCATTACGTACTGAAACCTTAGGATCTATCAACATGGATCAGCTGTCAGGAGCAGGCTGGCCTCAGCACCTACAGGGAGCCCCACTAAAGTCACTGAGGCTCCTGGCATGTGCAGGGACTGGACTGCACAGAACCCATTGACCTCAGTGGGGATCTGCATGGGTGTCGGGACCCACCTGTGTGGATAAACTTGCTGGACTGGGGCCTTAGTTTGCCACCCTACTCCCTACCCCTCACCCTCCCGCCCTTCCAAAAAAAGCTTGAAAGGAGAAGGAATTAAAGATACACTGTAAACCAGAGCTATAGTGGTGGTGGTCATTATTTGTAATGTGGTAGTACCCCGGGGCCCCAGTTAAGGCTCACAACCCCATTGGGCTAGGTGCAGTCCAAACACATAACAAAAAGATGGGCCCTGCCTCAAAGAGCTTACGGTCTCTGAGATGAGGGACAACAGGTGGATACAGACAGATAGGGAATACAATGAGACGACAATGGGTGATGGGTAGTGGTCTCAGCATACCCACTGCTTCACTCGGCAAAACCCTGAGCCTGGCACAGGCTCGCAAATGTTCATAACGTGCTTTGAGATCATTGCCTGCAAAGCTCTCTGGCAGTGTAAAATCATATCAATGGATCAAATCCTGAAATTACCTACTCAAGCCTTACTCATTGGGGATTTTGCCTGAATATTAACTGAGTAATGACTGAGATTTGGCCTATACATATTACACATCATTATTGTTTAAATGGGAGTTGTCTGTCTGGGTTTTTTAATTAGTTTGCATTTGGCTTGGTTACATTTGGATGGAACAAGTACTGAATACGTATATTTGCTGGTGTTCCCTGCTGTGTTTAATACTGCCTGTGCTGTTTCTAGACCACCACTCTTCACTGGCTCTTGCCTGGTTTCCTAGAAGGCCAAGGATGAATTGTCAAGTGAGTGGGAGATTGCCCCATGAAAAGTGCTGCCAGCCTGCCCCAGCCCTAGACCCTGCTACATCCCTTCCTAGGTCAGAAGCAGCTAGACTCACATCCTGACACACACACAGGCTTGTACCTTGAAGACATGCCCCCACACCAGACTTCCCTAGCTGTCAATTCCCACAACTCTCCCGTGCACACCTCTCAGATGACAAACTCAGAGTAACTCTCTTAGCCTCCTGTAATAATATTAAGAGTCTCACCTTTGGGGTGAAAATATGTAATCAGCCGAAAAATTCTTTGTTGCAGAAAAATTTACAACATAAAACAGTCCAGCCTTGCTCATAAAAAGCTACTGAGTATTTCTTTCTTTGTTTAGGTCTTGTTTCAAGACATACAAGGTCAGATTCTCAGCTGATTTTAAACCAGCTCCATATGGATTTATACCATCTGAGGATCTGTCCTCTAATTTAAGGCAAAATTGGCTCTAGCATGTCTTTCTAAATGCATAACCGGAAAATGTCTCGGTGTAACTTCCCAGCAGTACGTCCTATAAGTGAGGATTTCATAATAGAGAATAAAACTTGATTTATGCCAAGCCAAATATTGGCCTTACTGTGAAGTAATAAGTGGCAATAGCAGATCCAGCCACAGAAAATTATCTATAGCGTCGGCTTCAAGCAAAGGAAAGGATTCTTATCATACTGGAAAATGGGAGGAGTCAAGGTTTTGATTTTTCTCTCATAACCATTGCAGCTGTTCAGTGTTCAGGATTGCTACTAAGATAAACCCGATACCCCGTTAGATCTAAAAACTGATCTGTCCTGACAAGTTTGTTATCGGGAAGATAGATCATGAACAAACTAAAGCATTTGGCACCTTTAAAATATATATTTGATCTATCTATAGTTAAGATCAGTTTACAAAAAATAAAGAGAGCTCAGTTTACAGGCTTAGCAAATAATACCAGGGGCTAAAGTTTCAAACATAGGCACCTAATTGAGGGCACCCAGTTTCAGTGTGGGCACTCAAGTTAGCATGTAGGTGCCCAAATACCCATTTTAAGTACTAAGTGCTGATTTGAGTGTCCAAATGTGGAACTGAGTGCCATAATTTAGGCACCAAATATTACATGGAGGACCTCTGAGATTTTTCAGAGCTGACTCATCTATCTATTACATTTCAATGGGAGTTGTGTGGCTAAATCCTCTATTCAGCTGTGAAAATCTCAGCCTTACGTTTTATGGTAAAAATTGGGCTTGATAGCTTGCCAATCACTCTGTGAGCTACCAGTTTACATAGGGACTATGTAGACCTGTTTATTCTCACTAATTTGGGAAGATGGCTCCCTTGTACTGAAGAGTACTGCTCACAGTAACTTGGCTGTATTTCAACAGGACACTTAAAGCTGCTCTCTAAGAAAAAAAAATCATACTCATTTAGATTTGTCATCGTTTGACTGCGCTAGAGCAGGAAGCAATACTTATGTGTACAGAATTGTTCAAAAGGCCTGCCTTTCCTGTGGACAGATAAAAATACTAGAGCTGATTGGGAATTTTCTATCCTTTTTTTTTTTTTGGATGGAAAATGTTTCTGCAAAATTGAAATTTTCAATGGGGAAAACTGAAACAAAATATTTTATTTGGGTCAGTTCATCATTAAACTGCCTCTGTCTGAAGTGCACTGTGGAAGTTGTAGTTTAGGTGCTTTATGCTCCCATTCTCTCCTATGGGCTGGGCCCCTTGACTGAACTATATCTCCCATGATGCACCCCGGTGTCCCCTCTGACTGAAAAAAACAGTGCAATGGAGGAATCACATAACTGCAATACACCATGGGAGATGCTTTCTGGCCAGGGAGTCTGGTCCATAGCGAAAGAAGAGGGCATGAAGCAACTGAAATAAAACTCCCATGAGGCACCATGGCACTGTAGGCAATTGTAATTTAATGTCAAACTGACAACTGAACTGAAATGTTGATTCAGAAGTGTAAAAATTTAGGAATTTTTTGTTCTGCACTTGGGATGAAAACAGATGGAGAGAAATGAGTGGAGTGATCTGCGACAGGAGAATCCCTTTCAAATTGAAAAGTAAGGTCTACAAGATGATAGTTAGGCCTGGACTTTTCTGTGGCTCCAAACGATGGGCACTCAGGAAGAGACAGGAGCAGATCTTGAATGTAGTGGAAATGAAAATATTAAGATGGATGCTTGGACTCTCAAAGATGGACCATGTTCAGAACAAACAAATTAGAGGAAGTGTGAAGGTGGTACCTATTCTAAAAAAGCTGAGGGAATCTCATAGACTCATAGACTCATAGACTTTAAGGTCAGAAGGGACCATTATGATCATCTAGTCTGACCTCCCGCATGATGCGGGCCACAAAAGCTGACCCACCCACTCCTGGAATAATTCTCTCTCTTGACTCAGCTGTTGAAGTCCCCAAATCATGATTTAAAGACTTCAAGTCGCAGAGAATCCTCCAGCAAGCGACCCCTGCCCCATGCTGCGGAGGAAGGCGAAAAATCCAGGTGGAGATAGTTTGAACATATGAAAAGATCAGAAGACTATATAGGAAGGTGTTAAACTTAGAAGTGGAGGGTACAAGAAAGGTTGGAAGACCCAAAACTAGATAGATGGATGTCATATGAAAGGATTTGATTAGTTGTGGAGTTTCCAAGGAATTGCTTCAAGACAGACTAGAATGGAGAGAGACTCAAAGAGCCCACCAATATAGATAGGCCCAAGGCTAGAAGAATTGGGATGAAAACAAATGTGAAAATATCAGAATTTCCCACAGGACAAATTCCAATTTTTGCTGAGCTGTAATAGATATCTATTTACATTTATGGAGATATAGACTATTACCTAGCCGCCCACACACTGACCTCTGTACTTCTCAAAACATTCCTGTCCCGACAATGAGCTTGTGCTTGCATGAATGGTTCCTTTTGTTCTGAACTTATATAACTCAGTGTCTCTGATAATCAAGTCAAATTCTATCTATCTTGGACACTTTTATTATTCTTCCCATGTGAAAAATGCAAAGTATTTTATATGCCTCTGAGAAGCAGTGAGGCAATGAAGTGACAGACAAGTGCTGTTCAAAGAGCGGTAACATTCATGGCAAATAAATATATGTAGCAGTAAATGGCTTCTGTGGGCAATATAGTTTCGAAGTGGTCAGGATACTTGCCAGCCATTGGATCTGTTTATTGTGAATATTCTTCTTTCTTGAATAAGATAAAATTCAACACACTGCAGTATAAAACACCCAAACAACTCCTCCCTCCCCCCAATTGCTTTGCCTCATCAGTTGGAAAGTGCTGTGCTTCTGCTTTCTTTGACTTTCTTTTCATGTCATTGTGGGGGTGACACTGAGGTAAATAGTTGTGCAAAGGCAGGTTTAAAAAACAATTGTGTGATGGCATGGCCTGTTTGGAAAAGGAGTTGTTATGCAATAGCTCAGCGACCCTGTCAATAAAGATTTCAAGGCAGTTTGTAAGAAGTTCATGTTTGATATGTGTGTGTTGTGACTGGCTGAAATCCTTCTCTTTTATATAACTAGTGTATTATCATTAGCATTTAAAGGCCTAAACGATATAGGGTCAGCCTATGTAAGGAAAAACCTTTTGTTCTATATCCTATGGGAGTGGGACTGGTGAGCATCATGAAGCAGAATCTTGTCAGGAGAGAGGAGAGTCTCTTCCGTCAAGTCCTCACAACACTAGAATTTGTAGCTTTGTATAAAACTCTACCTAAGTTTTCCCAAATGTAAAATTGGTATGATGAATCTGCTTTATAGAGATGTTGAGGATGGCTTTATTTCTTGAAAAAAGAACAGGAGTACTTGTGGCACCTTAGAGACTAACAAATTTATTAGAGCATAAGCTTTCGTGGGCTACAACCCACTTCTTCGGATGCATATAGAGTGAAACATTGAGGAGATATATATACACACATACAGAGAGCATGAACAGGTGGGAGTTGTCTTACCAACTCTGAGAGGCCAATTAAGTAAGAGAAAAAAACTTTTGAAGTGATAATCAAGATAGCCCAGTACAGACAGTTTGATAAGAAGCAAGTGTGAGAGTACTTACAAGGGGAGATAGATTCAAAGTTTGTAATGGCTCAGCCATTCCCAATCCCTGTTTAACCCTGAGTTGATTGTGTCTAGTTTGCATATCAATTCCAGCTCAGCAGTCTCTCGTTGGAGTCTGTTTTTGAAGTTTTTCTGTTTTAAGATAGCCACCCGCAGGTCTGTCATAGAATGGCCAGACAGGTTAAAGTGTTCTCCCACTGGTTTTTGAGTATTATGATTCCTGATGTCAGATTTGTGTCCATTAATTCTTTTGCGTAGAGACTGTCCGGTTTGGCCAATGTACATGGCAGAGGGGCATTGCTGGCACATGATGGCATATATCACATTGGTAGATGTGCAGGTGAACGAGCCCCTGATGGTATGGCTGATGTGATTAGGCCCTATGATGGTGTCACTTGAATAGATATGTGGACAGAGTTGGCATCGGGCTTTGTTACAAGGATAGGTTCCAGGGTCAGTGTTTTTGTTCAGTGATGTGTGGTTGCTGGTGAGTATTTGCTTTAGGTTGGGGGGTTGTCTGTAAGCGAGGACAGGTCTGTCTCCCAAGATCTGTGAGAGTAAAGGATCATCTTTCAGGATAGGTTGTAGATCTCTGATGATGCGCTGGAGAGGTTTTAGTTGGGGGCTGAAGGTGACAGCTAATGGTGTTCTGTTATTTTCTTTGTTGGCCCTGTCTTGTAGGAGGTGACTTCTGGGTACTCGTCTGGCTCTGTCAATCTGTTTTTTCACTTCAGCAGGTGGGTATTGTAGTTTTAAGAATGCTTGATAGAGATCTTGTAGGTGCTTGTCTCTATCTGAGGGATTGGAGCAAATGCGGTTATATCTTAGAGCTTGGCTGTAGACAATGGATCGTGTGGTGTGTCCTGGATGGAAGCTGGAGGCATGTAGGTAAGCGTAGTGGTCAGTAGGTTTCCGGTACAGGGTGGTATTTATGTGACCATCGCTTATTAACACAGTAGTGTCCAGGAAATGGACCGTTTGTGTGGATTGATCTAGGCTGAGGTTGATGGTGGGATGGAAATTATTGAAATCATGGTGGAATTCCTCAAGGGCTTCTTTTCCATGGGTCCAGATGATGAAGATGTCATCAATGTAGCGCAAGTAGAGTAGGGGCGTTAGGGGACGAGAGCTAAGGAAGCGTTGTTCTAAGTCAGCCATAAAAATGTTGGCATACTGTGGGGCCATGCGGGTACCCATAGCAGTGCCGCTGACTTGAAGGTATATATTGTCCCCAAATGTGAAATAGTTGTGGGTGAGGACAAAGTCACAGAGTTCAGCCACCAGGTTAGCTGTGACATTATCTGGGATAGTGTTCCTGATAGCTTGTAGTCCATCTGTGTGTGGAATATTGGTGTAGAGGGCTTCTACGTCCATAGTGGCCAGGATGGTGTTTTCTGGAAGATCACCGATGGATTGTAGTTTCCTCAGGAAGTCAGTAGTATCTCGAAGATAGCTAGGAGTGCTGGTAGCGTAGGGTCTGAGGAGAGAGTCCACATAACCAGACAAGCCTGATGTTAGGGTGCCAATGCCTGGACTTCTTTCTTCTATTTCCTTGATGCCTTTCTTTTCCTGGCAGCTTGTTTGCAACTTGAGTTGCTTTGATTATAGGCTGGTTAATGGCTGTGGTTCGTTCCATAATACTTCATATGAGAAACACTATGCAGAAATAAATTGCATTGTAATGTAACATTGCTTGTCTTAACTCTAGCATCATATTAGAAATAATCCAAAATGGAGATTTGGCTCCAAATTGCTCCTAAACACTTCAGAATATCAGATCCAAACCTGAGCTTTGCAGTCGGGTCCCTTGCTATAATGAGGCTGAACCAGAATCCATACCAAACTATATCCAGCCACTCCTGAACTTTGAGGAAGTTTGGACTTGGATGCAAGTCTTGTTGTGGCCTTTATGATTCAGGCTCATATTTAATCAATATTCTGAATTATCCAAGTACATTCTGGCAGAAGAACTACAACTAAGGCTAGGTCTACACTACCCGCCTGAATCGGTGGGTAGAAATCGACCTCTCAGGGATCAATTTATCGCGTCCCCTCGGGACGTGACAATCGATCCCCGAATCGACGCTCTTACTCCACTAGTGAAGGTGGGAGTAAGCGCCGTCGACAGGAAGCCGCAGAGGTCGATTTTGCCACCGTCCCTACAGCGGGGTAAGTCGGCTGCGATACGTCGAATACGTAGCCTAAGACAGTAGGACTAATGAAGAGGATGATAATGACCCCATGAAACCTGGGATGACCTTCTCTTTTGAAGAGGTGTGAAACAGACGGCCCATGAGCCAGATTCAGCCTGCTTCATGTATTCATGAGGCCTGCAAGATATAATCAGATTATCCAGGTTCTAAACCTTTGTTTTAAAAAAAAAGTTTCTAGCCCTCGTTGTTGCAAAAAACCCCTTCCAACTGTGAACTGAATGTAAACTGATGCAGTGATGTCTGCTTGAGTCTTGTAGGCAGCTTTAACCAATGCCTCAGCAGTGTGAACTCCTCTTAATCACCTGACATCATTCTCTTTGTGCATGTGTCTACACTCAAGCTGATCTCTCGCCAGCATAAGGGCCCCATTCCAGCAATGCAGTAGCACCACCTACCTGAATGGCACTGAGCCGTGGTCGACGTACTGTGGTTGATGCAGTGTGAGTGTAGCCATTGTGTGACCTAACCCTCCTCTAGCAGCTGTCCCCCAATGCCCAACAGTGATTGCTCTGGTCACAACTGGGAACTCCACTGCCCTGGCTCACGGAAACCAGAAGCCACCACCCCTGTAAACCCCTGGTGTATTTTTGAAATGCCTTTTCCTGGTTGCCCAGCTTGGCGAGCACACCTAGCCAGGGCCGTCCTTACCCATACACAAACTACGCAGCTGCGTAGAGCACCAGGAAATTTGGGGCCTCTTCCCACCCTGCTCTGCCCCAACACTACTCCTTCCCCTGAGCTACGTCCGGGGGACTGCAGCAGGGGTCGGGCGCGCCCTGCACTCACCGGGCGACAGGAAGTGGAGTGACCCGACCCCAACCCGCTCTGCTCTGCCAACTTGTGCTTGGGAGCGGTTTCCCCCCTGCCGCCCCAAGCCTGCTCTTGCCCCCCACAAGCCTTGGGCACAGCCCACACTCCCGCAGAGGCCTGGGCATGACTACCCCCCCTGCGGAGGGCTGGGGCCATCCCCCCCCATAGGGGGGCTGTGTGGGGCACTACAATGCCTAGGGATGGCCCTGCACCTAGCAGCTCTCCATTGTTGTGTGCAACTGCCCAGCTGACCATGCCAACCACGCTCTGGACGTGCAACTGCCTGGAGTAGACAGGAGGTATTGGATCTCCTGGGCGAAGAGGGGAGAAGAGGCTGTGCAGGCACAGCTACAGACCCCTTGTAGATATATGGACATCTATGAAAAGATTGGAAAGGGATATGGCAGTGATCATGGACAGTGCTGCTTTTACAATAAACTGCTTGCCATACTTGGTGGGGACCCCATGGATATCTCAGTGGAGCCCAAGACAGACCTCTGCAGTGAACAGTGAGGAGGAAATGGCGGAGGGATGTGCGGGGGGTGGGGTTCCAGCTATGACACAGGATCTTTTCAAGCAGCAGTCCCACCAGCCAAGCATGGACAAATTTGATCTAGTGGAAGGAACCTCAGATAAGTGTGTGCATGCATTCTCCCTTCAAATGTGAAGCTGGCACCCAGCCCAACCCCAAGTTAGCAGGACACAGGTATCTACTTTTCATTGTTTTACTCGTACGAGAAGAGGTAGGGGTACAACAGAGGTAGTACTCTGCTTTTCATTCTCCTGTAAGGTTGCAGGTGGGAGCAAGCAGAGCAACTTGTTTATGTATGTAGGGCTATCCCTTGTATCCTCCGGAAATATTTCAACAAAACTTGCATGGAAGTACGTTGCAATCCTCTCCCGTAGGTTTCGGGGGATATCTTCCTCCGTAGTAGGACACTTTTCCCCACAGTGACTTTGGCAGGCACTGTTGCAGTAAGCAGGCTAGCAGCATATGGGCCCAAGTGGCTTTGGGATGCCAGCAGCAGCTGTTTTCTAACTCTGACCGTCAGGAGTGAGATGTAGGCTAAAATCACCACTGCGCGTGGCAAATAGTGTCAGGATATAGTATCATTGCCCTGCACTCATACACATGGAAATAGGGGCTGGATTTTTATTATTTTTATGCAACTGAACAATTTCCTCATTTTCCTCTCCCTGCCCCTGCCAGGCCATACTTACCATGGCTGTGGCCACAGAGCAGTGCTGTTGTCATAAACAGACAGTTAAGGGTTAATTCCTCTTTTACCTGTAAAGGGTTAAGAAGTTCACATAGCCTAGCTGACACCTGACCAGAGGAACCAATGTGGGGACAAGATGTTTTCAAAGAGGGAGGAGGGAAATCAGTCTTTGGTCTGTTCAGAAAAGTTTGTGCCGGAGTGAAGGATCCAGGAATCAGCCACCTAACATTTCTTAAAAGTAGTAAGTATTTAGAGAAGGAATGTATTAGATTATTTTTATTTTATTTTGTGACTTCTTTTGCATAAGAGGGAGAATCAAATTGGGTTTCTTTTGTGTAACTTTAAGGTTTTGCCCTGAGGGAAATACTCTGTGTTTTGAATCTGTTGTCTGTGAGAGTAGCTTGCATGCTAATCTCACAGAGGTATTCCTTTCACCCTTTTTCTTTAATTAAAAGTCTTTTAAGAACCTGATTGATTTTTCCTTGTTTTAAGATCCAAGGGTTTTTTGGATCTGGGCTCACCAGGAATTGGTGGGAGGTGAATCAGTCTCAATCCTGCCAGGAAAAGGAGGATAAAGACTGGGGAAATGCTTGGGGGGAAAGACAGAGTTTCCAAATGACTCTCCCATAAACGTTTGTTTAAACTATTTGGTGGTGGCAGCTACTAGATCTAAGCTGGTAAATAAGCTTAGGGGTTATCTCATGCAGGTCCCCACATCTGTACCCTAAAGTTCAGAGTGAGGGTGACACCTTGACAGCTGTGAAGAAGCACTGCAAAACTGAAGTGTCAATAAGCATGTTCTATTTATAACTCCCATGAGAATATGGAAGGGAATTCTGAAGCTTATCTTTCACTTTCCCTTGACTGTAGATACAATGAAACATCTGTCTGTTTTATCTGTAGCTGCTGCTGTAGAGGCCTTGATAGGAGCCCCCTCCATACCCAAGGAATGCCTGACCCCAATGAGGAGGAGAAAGAAGCTGACTAGGGAGGATGTGTGTATTGAGATCTTGCAGTCCAGTGCTGTTTTGGACTGTGAACGGAGAGTGAATATAGAAGACAGCTTGGAGAAGGGAAAAAGCAGACAGGAGAAAGGTACAGGAGTTCCAGTAGGAACAGGAGCGGGAGATGTTCCAGGACATAATGGGGCTTCTCCAGCAATAAACACAAATGCTCTGGACTTGCTGACCTACAGGTCCAACAATCAGGGGCTCATCTCTTTGCAATCAATGGATCATTCCAGTGCTGCAGCTCCCCAAACCCTCCAACATTCCATGTAGCATCATCGGTTGCACTCCTGTACCTACCACTCCAGCCTTGGGGACTGCTTCAGCCCTGTAGCTCTGTGTTGAGCTCTTACAATGGCCCTTGTGTCTGGCTGTTCAAAGTCAGCAGATAGCTGCTCCACCTCCACCCTGGCAGCAACTTCTTCCCCTTTGCTTCAGATATTATGCAGGGCATAACAGGCAGCTGTAACCATTGTCTTATCTTTCTCACTGAGATCTAATCTAGAGAATAAACACCACCAGCATCCCTTCAATCGGCCAAAAGCACATTCAACTGTCTCTGCTGAGCTGGTGGAAAGAATTTTTATTTGGTGCTGTGAAGGTGAACAGTGTATGGCTTCATGAGCAAGAGGTAGGCAGCCCCTCTCAAATCACTATTGGCATTTCAATATCATCAATGGTAATCTGCTGGCTGTGGGGGTGGGGGAAGTCCTTGATTGCAGCTTCCTGAAAAGGCCTGTGTTTTTAAAGATGGGAGTGTCATGCACCTTCCCCAACCAACCTACCCTGATGTCAGTGAAGCATCTCCAGTGGTTCACTAATGGTTGCATGATCATAGAAAAGTAGCTCTTCCTGTTGATGTACTCTGTGGCAAGTTGGGCTGGGGTCAAAATGATGCTGTTTATTGCCCCACTATAGCTCAGAAACCTCACAGCTGCAAATCTACCCACTACATCCTGGTTGCTGAGATTCACAGTTCTGCATTGTAGGAGATGATTAATGTCAGACAGTGGCCCCCATGGTGAATTTTCCAACTCCAAAATGATTTCCCACTGATCAGTAGCAATCCAGCATTGCAAGTTTCCACAGTGTGATCACCATTTGCTTCTCCACTGTCAGTGCAGCTCACATGTTGGTTTCCCTGCACTGGAGGGTTGGAGTGAGCTCAGCACACAGATCCAAGAATGTGGCCTTCTGCATCTGAAAATTCTGCAGCCACTGCTCGTCATTCTAAACCTGCATCCTGAGGCCATTCCACTAGCCAGTACTCATTTCTCGGGCCCACAAGCAGTACTCCGGTGTCTGCAGCTGCTCCATGAATGCCTCCAATCTTGCATTGGTTTTTGCTATGTCCCACAGCAATCTGTCCTCAAAACAATTATTCCCCCCCTCCATTGTTGCAGTAATTCCTGCAGGTCTGCAACAACACATTGTGAAAATTCCCCAAAAGACATTACTTCAGAGGGCGGCGCATGGCACACTGGAATATTTACCTTCGGTGCACCACATTTTGTGTCAACACAAGCACTCCTGGTGAGGACACAAAGTGTGCCTAAAAGTTAGTAGTGAACACATGTCTGGTAGGCAGGTGCTGTGCCAGCTTCCCCCTCAGAGCAGTGACAGTGCACTGTCACACCTCTGCCTTCCAGCCATCCTTGACCCTCATGTGAGCAGATTCCCAGTCCAAAGCTGTGTCGGGGTTTTAAGATGTTTACTGGAGATTAGAGTAAAAGCCTTTAAAAAAAAAAAAAAAGCAGAAGTGTGATAAATTGTTATCTTCCCACAAGACAATTGACTCTGCTGCCTGACAATAGCCCAAGGGCATGACTACAGCGGGTTTTAGGAGAAGAAGAACACTCCCTAAAGTAACAGGAGTACTTGTGGCACCTTAGAGACTAACAAATTTATTAGAGCATAAGCTTTCGTGGGCTACAACCCACTTCTTCGGATGCATACGAAAGCTTATGCTCTAATAAATTTGTTAGTCTCTAAGGTGCCACAAGTACTCCTGTTATTTTTGCGGATACAGACTAACACGGCTGCTACTCTGAAACTCCCTAAAGTCTAAAGCATGCTGGAAAGATCTTAGTAGAATGTAGAAAACTAAGGTTTGTCTTCTGTGCCTCATCTGACTTTGCAGCTGTTAATCCCCTGTGTGTTTAAACTAAAACCAATTCTCAATCTGGCATCAGGACACAAAAAGGGTTATTTGAAGCTGGGTGGAACTATATCAATAGTGGCCTAAAGAGGTGGGAGTGTTCATTCTGACACCAATAAAACTGGGAAAGCTGTGGGTGGATGAATACAAGAACAAAGGGCTGCAGAATAGAATGGAGTTGAGATAAAAAAGCCAGGAAGAAAAGCACTCATAAAGCTCTCTGATTTTAGTCATAGTAAGACAAAAAATTAGATAACGTGGAAGAAATTCTGGATAGGGTGATATGCTATTGAAGTGCTATATTTAGCCAGACTGACTCCTGTCTTGTTAGCACAAGAGATTTTCCTTCTTAGAAGATGCAAGTGTAACAGATCTCCATGTCTGATATCTGAGAGAAACAGCTATCGTCTTCAAACGAATTCATGCTAATGTTCAGACAGGGCTAACAACTTTTGAGGGGGGCTGGCATGTGTACATATTTAGAGACGTGTCAATTATATCTAGGGTCAGCAGGTTCTCTGGCGGCTCCAGTACTGTATTGAGATCTTTAATATTTGGACCATTGTAGAGAGATGGGGGAGGAAACATTTGTTCAAAGAAGTTGCAGTGTGACTTAAACAAATCAAAATGATGCCAAGGTTGTGGTACTTTGGCAGATCCTGCACTACTTCTGCACATGCTGCATCTGTTCTGTGGATAAGCAGAACTTTATCTTCCAAAGTTGTCACTTTCCAGTAGAACTAAACGGAATTAAATTGGTTTTAAAAGGCATTAAAATGGGTTTGTTACAGGGATTTTGCACATTTTCTAACTCTTTCAAACCATTTTTCATCTGGAAGTACAAAATGGTTTCAGTATTTTGAAATAGCAAGATATGCACTGCTTTACAAAATGAAAAGGCTGCTCAGCCCTATACTGTAAAAATATGTGTTACGGGAACATTCAGATAAGGTTATATAGCATGCCAGATATCAAGTCTGTTAAGGGTTAAATGTATATAGAGGATTAAGATAAATTACATACACATTTTAAGTACCGAATGCTATAATTTTGACTTCCCATGGCTTTGGCCATGGTATTGGTATATTTTGCTTTTTCCTTATAGCTATAAACCATTAACCGTGATGTCAGCATTGAAATGACTAGAACAGGGGTAGGCAACCTATGGCACGCGTGCCACATAGCTGATTTTCAGTGGCACTCACACTGCCTAGCTCTGCATTTTAATTTAATTTTAAATGAAGCTTCTTAAACATTTTAAAAACCTTATTTACTTTATATACAACAATAGTTTAGTTATATATTAAAGACTTGTACAAAGAGACCTTCTAAAAACGTTAAAATGTATTACTGGCACACGAAACCTTAAATTAGAGTGAATAAATGGAGACTCGGCACACCACTTCTGAAAGGTTGCCGACCCCTGGACTAGAATTAGCGTTGGCTGAGCATGGATGCTTGCCTAGCTCCGTTCTGAAGATCATTCTTCTAATATAACTTTTGTGTTGATTTTAATTTAAAAAAAATCCCTTAGAAGGCTTGCTGGTAACAAGCCTGCCATTCTATCAGACCTGTTCACAAAATACAATTAGATGGGAAATTAGTTTCCATTCCAAATTGGAATGGAAAGTTGAAATATCAAAAAATGTAACACAATAAAAAATTTCTGAAACGTTTCTAATAGCAAGTGTCAAAACAAAAATATTGACAGTTTTGAACATAACAGTTGTTATTTTTAATTGACATTTCAACATACAATGTTTCTGTTTCAGTTAAACTGAAACAATCTGTTCAAACCTTGTATTTTGCAGTGACACTGAGTTAGTTTCCCAGACCCGAAGAAGAGCCCTGTGTAAGCTTGAACGCTTCTTTCTCTCTCACCAACAGAAGTTGGTCCAATAAAAGATATGACCTCATCCACCTTGTCTCTCTAATATCCTGGGTCCAACACAGCTACAATAACACTGCATACAACAAAAAGTGTCATTTTGTCATTTTATGCTAGAAAAGCTAACTCTCTCATTGGACCCAGCCTTAACCTGCCATAAGTTTTGGTCTCAACTAAACTGTACTTTTCTGCACTGCAGTTTTCTACATAAAAATTTCAGCCAGCTCTGTATCCTGCACAGATTTTGAACCTTTGCTATCAGTACATCCCAGCAGATAGCAAATGGGACGGATGAACCAGATTGTCTAAAACAAGCACAGATTTGCACCATCATTGCCCCAAATTACAAGGAATCCTGAAATGAATTTTTCTTGATGTATGAAAGAGTTTCATAACTTTTTTATGTACTATTTATTTATTTAGTACTAACAGGTTTACAAATCCTTGCCATGTAAGTATCAAACAATACAATAATCATTACAACAGTAAGCTTTTGTTTAGAGAAACATTATACAGGAATATAGTCATCAGATCTCTCTAACAGAGTGTTACCATATTACAGCGTGTCATCACAACACCTATAACATTTCATTTCTAGTGATATTATTAAATTGAGTGAAATCTCTGATTACATATATAGAACCGACCAGTCATGTCTATCAAATGTTAACATTTCAGACAAACTGAATAGGTGTGGTGGGGCTTTTTGCAGATGAATGTACCTTGTCTGAGTATTAAATAAAAGGTAACCAAACATCTAAGTTATCTATTTGTCCTCTGTATATTTTGCTGTAATTTGTGTGTTAACTATTCCTCTATGGTTGGACTATTTTTCTTTTTCCAATGGCCAAGCAGCTACTAACGGATGAGAGATTAATTCTTCATTTCTTTTTGTGTGACCATGTCTGCTAGGAAGCCCCAGGAAGAGTACCAAAGGATCAGTTGTTAATAAGTACAGTTTGATAACTCTTACATTATTGCCACATTCTCCTGCATCGCTAGGGGCTGGCAGGGGAAAAGCTGAGATACTCATAGGAAGGCTGTTCTCATGGTATTTCTGTCCTGGCCAGGAGCAGTGAGCTCCAGAAGACTCATGATAAAACCTCTATGTTTCCTGCCCAATTTTGCAGGCCCAAGAGGTTTATATAATTTTGATGAGGTGGCTAAACACCTAATGTTGGGGTACTTTCCAAACAGAAGCTTCTAATGTTGAGGTTCCTCAACAGTTCAGATATGGCTGTAGTGCAGTGGATCGCTTTACACTCCTAATATGAAACACCTAGAAACTACATCTCAGCACATAGCCTAAATATTACTGTGAGGGGCACACGAAAATATAGTAGATAAAGAGGTCATCTGGTACTGTAGTCCATGAAATGTGCCTTTCTAAATGTATTCAAAAGGATGTATCCAGTATTTTACATATGGAGTCTTCATATCACAACATAGCAATAATAGGATGTGCTTCATTGTTGGCACAGCTGGACTATAAAGGCAAGTGAAAATAGTTATATGGAAAAGAGCTTATTCCATCCCAAACCACATCCAGATGGCTCCGTTTGTTCCCAAACCTCAGACCACAGCTCTATTGTGAAAACAGGTTGTTACTGCACATGAATTGTTATTGACTGAGTACACCTAGTGGGGTTTTCCAGTAAATACAGCAGGCAAAACAAAGTTATCTATAATGGAGAATGATTCTATTAAAGACACTTGCATTAGCATCAAAGATAATATAATGTTATTGCTTACCAAGCCCCTGTAGGATCAATAATAACACTTTTTAAGCCAAATAATTAGCTTAGGGACAATAAGATACACATAGGGATACACATATACACATAATAGTGAATAAATAATACATTCATAAATACAATTTATTTCTTTGTTGGGAGAAAAAATCCAAACAAAACTAACTGCATTGTCAAGACATTCACTACAACTGCAACATTCATGCACTCAGCTTTTCTTTTATTTTGTTCTATCCCCCTCTGCCTTTCTCTAGTGCTCATCTAGATTATAAACGCTTTGGGACAGGGAATTTGTCTTCAGACCTGTTTTTAAAGAATAACACCCTTTTGTCACTACACAAACAAATATGTACACTGGAGAGCTCACACCCTCCAGTGTGCTGTTCTTGGTCAAATCACTGTGGCTAAGAACTATATGGATTGAGTCAGACTGTGATATGTATGTAGTTGGCTGGGTTTTAGTAGGATCGGATGATATAGTAGGACAGAGTCATAGCTTCACTTTTCTGGACAGAGAGACTAGAAAGAAAGAAAAAATTGATTGCCTCTTTGTGTTGAAAACCCATACCTGATATGGTTGTGTGGCTGAGGTGTGTCTATCCTTCAGCTTTCTCCAGAGCAGAAATGTTTGGTTGAGCTTATTAAAGTAAGGCAGGAGGTTTAACCATGAAATTAGTGGAATATGTGGGGTTAAATCCCTTGTGTTGCTCAGTCTTCATCTTCTGCTTGAAAATCTGGTGAGATTTCCCTTCCCTCGGCCCCTTCCCAGCCCATCCCTTAATTCTTCCAGAGGACTGACTTAGCAGATGATCTGTGATGATCAGAAATGTGTTTGTACAAAGGTAAACCAACAGATTGTGGCTACTTCACGGATTAAAAAAATAAACCTGCCATGAGCACCACATACTTGATATCTGACTGACATGTTAGGAGTATTGCTATGGAGGAGGCCTCATATTGCTTCATATACAGCCTGTGGAGATGGATGACACGGGTTGTGTTCCAACATGCCCACCTATTGCCTTAACCGTCGTGATTCATGGCCATCTCTGTATGTGCTAATGATTGTGAAACATGGCGCTGTGCAACCCAGAGGCCTTACTGTGTCCAAACGAAATAAAAGCAATCTTAAAAAAAAATTAGATCTCTCTGTTTTACACAATTAAAAGTAGTAGTGGCTGGGCAGAATGAACTCTCCTCCACTAAGGGCCCACGGGAAGCCGGTGCAGTCCCAAAAGAGTGTGACACTGGCCAGGAAAATGGGGCGTGGGCAGAATGGCTGAGGTATAAGTTGCTTCAACAAATTCGAGCTACACCATCCAACAACAGAACTCCTAGGAAACCCCAAGAGAAACTCAGGTGAGCGTCTGGGTGGCAGGCCACATGGCAGGCTGGCAGCTCCACCCTTATTTGTTCTCTGTGTGGGTGAATTCCCCCAAGGTCCAGAGGGATTCACTGGCACATGGAGGTGTAGTTCAGACACTCCTTCCCCACAGCAGGAATCTCTCTGTTATCTAAGTGCTGAGTACATGGAGGGTGCTGTAGGAATAACAAATGCAATCATAACAAAGTACAGCAGACTAATGGCCTAGCTGTCGTCCTGGCTGGCAGGCCGTAGCCCCAAGGCTAGGGAGTGTGGTCAGGTGCCCAGAGCATATGTTGGCATGTATGGCAAGTGCTAGACAGGCACGCATGAGGTGCCTTTTGGGAGCAGTCGCAAGGGGCACACCCAGGTGTTGTTTTCCTTCTCCCTTGGTTGCCCTGAGTCATCCTGTCCTGCACTGCACCAGCAGGATTTCCCTCCGCCCTACTGGGTGGTTGGCACTGCTTTATCAGCATCCCATAATGTGAGCCCCTATAATAAGGGCAGGATTTTAGCTTAACAATAGAGCCTAGTTTTCTACTCTGATCAAGAGTTATTCATATTACATGACATGGTACTCTGCCTGCACTTTGTTATTGGAAAGTGTCACTCTGAGGCAGGGGTCGGCAGCCTACGGTGCTTGCCAAAGGTGGCACGCGAGCCAATTTTTGATGGCACGCGGCAGCGAGCTGAGCGGCTCAGCCCACCGCTGCTCTGGGGTTCCGGCTGCTGCCCCATTGCCAGCCGGGGTCCTGGCCGCTGGCCCCACTCAGCGGCCGCTGCTGGCCTGGGGCCCCCCAAGGAGCCCCAGGCTGGCAGCTGGCTGACAGGCCGGTGGCTGAGACCCCGGCTGGCAGGAGCCGGCGGCCGGAACCCCAGAGTAGCGGCAGGCTGACCCGCTCAGTCCACTGCCAGTCTGGGGTGCCGGCAGCACTCAGCCTGCTGCCGGTCTGGGGTTCCGGCTGCCAGCCCCTGGGTGGACAGAACCCCAGGCTGGTAGCGGGCTGAGGGGGGCCGGTGGCGGGGATCCCGGCTGGCAGGAGCTGGCGGCCGGGACCCCAGACCGGCAGCGGGCTGAGCAGCTCAGGCTGCTGCCCTTCTGAGGTCCCAGCCACTGGCACCACTCAGCCCGCTACCAGCCTGGGGTTCTGCCCACCCAGGCCGGCAGGAGGCTGAGCAGGGCCGGCGGCTGGGATCCCCACTGGCAAGGGGCCGGCAGCCGGAACCCCAGACCGGCAGCAGGCTGAGTGCTGCCGGCACCCCAGACTGGCAGCGGACTGAGCCACTCAGCCCCCCGCCGGCCCTGCTCAGCCCGCCACCTGCCCGCTCAGCCCGCTGCCGGCTGAGTGAATGGAACCCCAGACCGGCAGTGGGCTGAGCAGGGCTGGTGGCTGGAACCCCAGACAAGGATCCCAGGCAAGGATCACACTAAATTGATAAGATCTGCATTTTAATTTTATTTTAAATGAAGCTTCTTAAATATTTTTAAAACCTTATTTACTTTAAATACAATAATATTTTATTTATATAATATAGACATAGAGAGAGACCTTCTACAAACGTTAAAATGTATTACTGGCACGGGAAACCTTAAATTACAGTGAACTTGGCACACCACTTCTGAAAGGTTGCCGACCCCTGATCTAGATGATCTAACAGTCTTTTCCATCTCTAATTTCTGAAATTCACCCTGTGGGTCTTTCCAGACACCTGCTTAAAGTATCTAAAAACTCCTGTGTAGCTTCAGTGAAGTCAATAGCTTAAGGGAAGTCAGTGAAGAGGGACTTTCTAGGGTGCTGGGTCAGACAGAGGTGCAGGTTAAATTGAAAGCACTATGGCTACTTCTAACTGAACACTGAAAGATAAGTGGTGAGGAAAGCAGTGGGAAAGAGGGACTTGATGTGGAAGAGGAGTTAGAGACCATGAGAATGCAGGAACGAGGATACTCTTTATTACCTAGCATCAATGGACAGAGTCTGAAATTTCTGCCAGCAGACCTTCTGTCAAAGACCCAATGCATTTTCTAACACACTTACTCTCTACTTTCTAGATTCCGGGTTAAGAAATCTGTGTGAAACTCAAATTGGAGAGCCCAGGGGCTTTCCATACAGCCCATATGTCTAGTAGCTCACCTCCACTTAGTGTGGTACCCAGGCTAATCTGATTTTCTTGCATCCAGCATAAGCAAAAAGTGAGGTGTACAAGTGAAGAAGCAATGCAAGGAGGTATAAGCAGTGATAAAAGTAACTGCATTAAATAGATTAATAGATATTGCCCACTGCAGATGTAATAGAGTCTTAGAGCTGATTTAAAACCTGAATTTCCATCCCATGGTGAATTCTAGTTTTTTGGCCTGAATTGGGATAAAAAAGTCAAAATCGTGAAATTTTTCACAGAACATAATTCTGGTTCAAAAATGTTTTGCCATTTTTGATCAGAATGAAATGTTTTGACATTCCTAAATCAAAAATGTTTCATCTCAGGTAGACAAACAAATGTTTCAATTTGGATCAACTTGAAATGAAACATTTCATTTGTTTTTTCCCCAATGGAAAATTCCACCAAAATTGATTTCTCTCTCCTCCCCCAGCCCTCCTGCTGGAACACTTCGATTCTGATGAAACCTGTTTTCCAACAGGAAAATGGTTTGTTCAAAAGCTTTTGACCAGCCATCATACAGATTTCTGGCATATGTTAGATGTAACAGTAAGATATTTTTCCCAGAAAAATTATTTAGTAGTTGACGATATTTCCTAAAGGAATGATAAAAATCTCGAAAGCTATTAATCAAGCTTGACAGATTTCTAATGGACCTAATTATTGTCCACAGCTCAGACAAGATGAAATACAGCAGCAGGTAGATGATGGCTTGCCAAACAGCTGAATGGAGGAAAGCTATTGTGCTGTGGGTTCTGATCGTATAAATCTTGATTGCATGCTTAATAGCTCAAGCTGTGCACGACCACAAGCTCCTTACTACACACTTAATAGTATCACATTCTAAAAGAATAACTAAAACTAAGCTTGAAAGGATTAGATTTTTATTGCTACATGTCAATTTCATAGTAGCACAAACCTGAAAAAATATTCCCATCGATGACTGAAACTTACAGATAAGCTGCATTTTTCATGCTTTGCCTAAGAACTTAGAGTTTGTTTTAAGGCTAAATCAATGACATATGATGACAATCTGTGCATTTATGGTTATAAAGCTTTAACTTTTTGAATCTCAATGGCAACTATCATTATTGTCTGATCCTCCATAATTTCCTAGAACTGAAAATTTAAATTGAAAAAATGCTTAAAATCCCATAACATTGCTCAACTGAAAATTTAAGTCAACATTTTAAAAAAATGTTTAGAAATATCAATATTCTTCATCAAAATAATAAAAATATAATTCTGCCAAGCCTAATTAAAACTCAGCCATAAGGAACAGTTTTCATTTGACCCTCCTGTATGGTACAATATATGCTAGCACAGTTTAGTAACTTGGGGAAGAAAAGCATTTTCATAAGTCTAAGCATTTACTTTTAGCTGAGTAAAGATTGTTTAGATATG
The DNA here is from genome assembly GCF_002925995.2 of Terrapene triunguis. Taxonomy (NCBI): domain Eukaryota; kingdom Metazoa; phylum Chordata; order Testudines; family Emydidae; genus Terrapene; species Terrapene triunguis. Next base: position 2,043,052 of record NW_020664381.1, read on the forward strand.
ACTCATGCTCCTTTTTAGTTCTATTGCTTTTTACAGTTTCAGTAAAAACGTAAAAGCATAATGCAAATACAGCACACTAATGAAGCCCTGCTAAAGCCGTTATATTCAGTGTTGTTGTTGTTCATTATTTGTATTACAGTTGCATTCTGGATCCTCAAAGAATTGGAGTCACATTGTACTAGGTGTTGTACAAACAAGTAAAAAAACAGCCCTTGCTACAGGCAGCCCATGATCTAGTCTTGTATGATAAGACACAATGGGTGGAGAAAATAGAGAATGAGGAGTAAAGGGGCAGAAGTTACTAAAGGACACATCACACGATCCATTGTCTACAGCCAAGCCCTAAGATACAATGCATTTGCTCCAATCCCTCAGACAGAGACAAACACCTACAAGATCTTTATCAAGCGTTCTTAAAACTACAATACCCACCTGGGGAATTGAGGAAACAGATTGACAGAGCGAGACGGGTACCCAGAAGCCACCTACTACAGGACAGGCCCAACAGGGAAAATAACAGAACACCACTGGCCATCACATACTGCCCCCAGCTAAAACCTCTCCAGCACATCATCAACGATCTACAACATTGGTTCTCAAACTGGGGGGTTGCGTGTGGGACTGCGGGGCTGCGAGCCCCGACCCCGGCCAGGCGCGGTGTTGTGATCCCTGACCCCAACCGGGAGAGGGGCTGTGAACCCTGAGTTGGGGTATCCAGGATGCTGTGAGCCCCGACCCCTGTACTGGGGTTGTCAGGCGGAGCCTGGCCATGCTGAGGGTTATCAGCCGGGAGCTCCGCCGGGCACAAGGTTGTTAACTCCCTGCCCTGCCACACACAGAGTTGTCAGCCCCGAGCCCTGCCACCCGCTGTGAGCCCCGCCAGGTGCTTGGTTGTGAGCCATCATCACCATCATGTGTGGACCTCAGAGCCCGAAGCTCCTCCAGCCCAGCTCCACGGCACGTCCAGCCCTGCTCCACCTCCAAAGAAAGGGCACCAAATAGAAGTTTGCCCAGGGCGCCATTATTCCTATGGCTGGCCTTGTACTGAGACAATATTAGAGGGCTTGATTCGCAGCTGAACAAGTACTTTATTAATTAACAGTCAGACACACAAATGCAAACTTTCTCCTGAAAATAATGGCCACCTGTACTGCTAAAACCACTAAAAAGCAAAAGTATCTCGAGTCTTACATTAAACTTGATTTTACCAGTATCATCACCTCTGGTATTGAAAAACCGCAATGCGTCATTTGTTGTGAAGTTTTGTCTGCTGAATCAATGAAACCATGCAAACTGCAGCGATATCTTGAAACTAGACCTCCTGAGCATAAAAATCAAAATGTGGATTTTGTCAAACGCAGAGAAGAAGCAACAAAGAAGGCCAGGCTTGATGCTGATGGAAGTTTCCGACAGCAAATGTCCTCTGCTGTGGAGGCTTCTTATGTTGTGTCACTACGAATTGCCCATACCAAAAAGCCGCATACAGTAAGTGAGGAGCTTATTCTGCCAGCATGCAAAGATATTGTGGCACTTATGGTTGGCAATAATACTGCCAAAAAACTGCTTTCCATGTCTAATGATACTGTGAAACGTAGAATATGTGAGATGTCTGAAGATATCAAAAAACAAGTTGTGCATGAAATTAAACATTCTGCTTTCAGTATGTTCAGCCTGCAACTTGATGAAACGATTGATGTTACTCACTGCGCACAACTGATAGCATTCGTAAGGTATTTTAATGCCGGGGATGTTAAAGATGAGTTCTTATTCTGTGAACAACTTGAAACAACCACAACAGCACAGGCCATTTTCAATAAGGTGAATGCCTTTTTCGAAAGTAATGGCATTGAGTGGAAAAATCTTTGTGATATCTGTACCACATCTGGAGTACCCGATGGTGCTCCAGCAATGATGGGTGCACGGTCTGGCTTTCAGCAGAAGGTAAAGTGTGTCTCACCTAATGTGATTGTCACTCATTGTCGAATCCATCGTCACGTCCTAGCTGCAAAGACATTGCCTTAATGCTGTAGTGGATGTTGTTATATGAGCAGTGAACTACCTTAAAGCTCATGCTCTGAATAGTTGTCTCTTTCGAGAGCTCTGCAATGAAATGGGTGGTGAATACGAAGTTCTGCTTTTCCACACTCAAGTCCGATGGCTTTCTAGGGTACGCGCATTAAAACACGTTTTTATACTTCGTGAAGAGATGGCAGAGTTTTTCCTGCGAAAACAGAAACAAGAGCTGAACATAATGTTCAGTGACAAGAAATGGCTTCTCTGCTTGGCATACCTAGTTGATATCTTTGGCCTGGTCTACACTATGAGTTTAGGTCGAATTTAGCAGTGTTAAATCGAATTAACCCTGCACCCGTCCACACAACAAAGCCATTTACTTTGACATAAAGGACTTTTAAAATCGATTTCTGTACTCCTCCCCGACGAGGGGAGTAGTGCCGAAATTGCCATTGCCATTTCGAATTAGGGTTAGTGTGGCCGCAATTCGACGGTATTGGCCTCCAGGAGCTATCCCACAGTGCACTATTGTGACCGCTCTGGACAGCAATCTGAACTCGGATGCGCTGGCCAGGTAGACAGGAAAAGCCCCGCGAACTTTTGAATTTCATTTCCTGTTTGCCAAGCGTGGAGAGCACAGGTGACCACGCAGAGCTCATCAGCACAGGTAACCATGCAGTCCAAGAATCGAAAAAGAGCACCAGCATGGACCGTACGTGAGGTACTGGATCTGATCGCTATATGGGGAGAGGATTCCGTGCTAGCAGAACTACGTTCCAAAAGACGAAATGCCAAAACATTTGAAAAAATCTCCAAGGGCATGATGGAGAGAGGCCACAGTAAGGACTCACTACAGTGCCGCGTGAAAGTTAAGGAGCTCAGAAAAGCCTACCAGAAAACCAAAGAAGCAAACGGAAGGTCCGGGTCAGAGCCGCAGACATGCTGCTTCTACGCTGAGCTGCATGCAATTCTAGGGGGGGCCGCCACCACTACCCCACCTCTGACCGTGGTTTCCGAGGAGGGGGTAATCTCAGCCGTGCCTGAGGATTCTGCGGATGGGGAAGATGAGGAGAAGGACGAGCTTGCAGAGAGTGCACAGCACTCCGTTCTCCCCAACAGCCAGGATCTGGTCTACACTGTGTGTGTGTGTCTGGGGGGGGGAATTGATCTAAGTTACACAACTTCAGCTATGTGAATAACGTAGCTGAAGTCGCCGTACTTAGACCTACTCACCGCGGTGTCTTCACTGCGGTGAGTCGACAGCTGCCGCCCCCCTGTTGACTCTGCCTGCGCCTTTCACGGTGGTAGAGTACAGGAGTCGACAGGAGAGCGCTCGGGGGGGTCGATTTATCGTGTCTAGACTAGATGCAAGAAATCGATCCCTGCTGGATTAATCGCTGCCCGCTGATCCGGCGGGTAGTATTGACATACTCTTAGAGTCCAATCCTGCAAATACCTACATGAGTGACTTAATTGTGTGAGCAGTCCCAGCCATTGATCACATGAAACATTGATAAAAGAGCTAAAAAAAAACCTGGAAGCCCCCCCTTCATGATGCAACTGCAAGCCCATGAATTCTCCCTACAAATGAGTTGATACTCTACCACGTTGTCACTTTTTAAAACAAGAGTGTTAGGTTCAGTCGATCACATATGTTTGATTCCTTATCTAAAGCGCCCCCTAGTGTCTTTAAAGGTTTTTTTTATTCCCCATTGGCCATTTAGCCTTTTTCTACCACATTAACATGACACTAATAGCTGGATGTGCTCTAGATAGACTGAAACTAGTTTAAGGTAATTTGATTTAAGGGAGGGTTAATTTGGTAATTTCTTGAAACAATTTATACCAATTTAAGCAAGGAATAAACTGGTTTAAGTGCATCTAAACAGGGCATTTGTACCAGTGTGACTAGATGACTTCAAAACCAATTGTTTTACCAATGCAAATTTTCTTGTATACACAAAGCCTAATGCATGACAGTGATTAGCATGAGTACAAAACACCTTTCAAGGTGAAGCTTAAGAAATAGGACTAAACTGAGCCATATGACCAAAATTGCTATTGGCTTTAAAAAAAAAGTCCATGTTACCTTAAATAAAATTCAGTCTGCCACTTTACAGGCAGTAAAGTACACAAGGTGATCATGGCTTCTCAACCTAAAAAGCAAAGCATTCTGAACAAGCTGTGAGGGCTGCTCTGCTCCCATACTGGTCCAAGTCTGTGTGTAGATGCCTATTTCAGAAGAAAAGTGGTTAAAGCGTTTTTAGTTGAAGTTGGTTTGTTACCAATGTTAACCAAATAAGTGCATTTAGCTAGATCATGGTTAGCCACTCTTATTCTGAAATAAGAATGTCCACACCTGGACTTGACTAGCGAAAGGTGTGAATTAACAGATTTAGTTATTTCAGTGCAAGTTTGTATGTAGATCAGCCTTAAGGGATGGAGAAGCCCTGCTAAGGAGACTGGAAAGGGGAAATTACAGTTATTTAGCCTTGGGGTCAAGAAGATGTGTTTCTTTTGAGGTTGTCATCAGAATAAATAAGGACACAACAGGGGGAATTCATGGCCTGGGCACCCTGCAAACACTTTGCACTAGTTCTGCCAGTGTAAAATGGCTGCAAAGCAGCTGTAAGTCTCTGCTATGGAGTATTCCTGGTATAGGGAGCATTGCCTGCATCAGGGGGATGAGTTGGCCTCTATCATCTCCAAGGTACTGTAGGTGCACGCTGCTTTGCCATCAGGGTCCCTGCACTGGGATGTGCCCTGGCTCAGGGATTAATCAGGGCCACCTTGGGCAAACTGTATCTGAAAAACACTTTAGTACCAAGTACAACAACACGTGGGACTTTCCATGGGAAGCAGCTGCCCTTAAGTGGCATCCATTACCTGACTCAGCAGCCAGGGAAATCCTCTAAACAAGAGGGGACATGAAGGAAGAGAGAATCCTCACAGTGACCACCCAGTACAACAGCCACATGTTGTCTGAAGGTGAGCTGAAATGCTTTGCATAATGGAAAAAAACGCCCCAAGTGTGCGGGGGGGGGAGGGGGGAGGGGGAGGGTCCGAGTGATGATCACAATAAGTGAATAGGCTTCATAATACTAAATAAAGACATTTTAAAGGTCACCTGAATGGCTTTAAAAGCCTGATTTGAGCACTTAATTTTATTCTTGCCAAAATGAGGCCACATGTTCTCTGAAGAGTTTGGGACTGTCACCCTCTGGCACTGCCGAACTCCCTTTTGGGCAGCTGCCCCTATATTCCATCCAAGATTGCCCAGTCTAGTCTGGTCCTCTTGCTACAATGCTACCTCCCAGCTCCTCCCAAGCCTCCTTGATTTCCCCTCCCTGTCTCACTACCCTTTCTCCTACCTCACAGCAGCCCAGTGTCCTGTCTAGCTCCCTTTTGGGCCTCTCTTTCCTCTAATGCTCCCAGTTCACCATCATCCCACTTCAATGAACTCTAGCTTCCAGACTGCCTCCACACGATCTCCTCAATACAGTTTCTGCTCCACCTGAATCCCCTCTGGCCTCCAAGCTACATTTCTCATCTGATCCAAACAGTCTTCCAGTTGACTTTTCTAGCCCCATTTGCTGCTCCAGCCTTCTACCTGCCACTTCCGATCCTTCTCCTTCCAAGCCTCTTCCTTTCTCCTCTAGCTGCCACGTCACCCAACTCTAGTGGCTCACTCATCCTGCACAGGGACTGGAAGTGAAATATGCTGTACACTGGCCCTTCAGTTCTGAGGCGAAGGCAACCCATAGTGCACTGGGCTAGGGAAGTTCTACAGCTATTGTATTAGGTGATGGTGTAGTCAATGAGGAGTCTTGCGCACTCCCTGTGCTGCAGCATCCAGGGACTGACTTGTCCCCTGGTGGGGTTAATTAGAGGCAAATCTTGCCCACCTCCACTGCAGTGGTTGCTTGAACCCGCTGTAGGAGTGTTATTTCTATCACTGTACAGATAACGGATAGTCCCTTCCCCAGAGAGGTTACAGATATGAGTGAGAACATCTGATTGCTCCTGTGCTCGCTAAAATATGATTAGATTTTTTTTTAGTAATCAATCTAACTTCAGAAAATTATCCAGCAGAAAAATACCCATCCTCTAATCTTACATAACGTAGTACAACAGCAGTGTCTGAGGTGGAAGCAAAGTTGTGTAAATATCCAGATGCATTTTTGTAATAAACCCTTTTGTTACTTAGGGTCCATATTCAGTGCAGTGAACTGAGAAATAGCCATGGAATTCCCATTAGCCAGAGAATTTCCATTGCCAATAATTGCAGGGGGGTGTTGGTGGTGTTGGTGGAGGGAATCCCCTTACACAAATTAATTCAGACCAAAGTCCAGTTTTCTGCCATTTTGGTTCCCAAGTGGCTTCCATAGTTCTACAGATAAACTAAACTGATAAGGTGTCTCAAGATTGAATAATCATGCGTAACTGGGAGACATTGATGGTAAATGTGAAGGACTTTTTGTCTGATGTTTAGTGTGATGGAATAAAAATTGGATCAATTAGGGTGGTGAATGACCAGCGGTGAGGGACACATGCATAGTATAGAGACTAAGGCTGTGGACATACTGGTAGACTTACACCAAAACTTGGACAGGGGGTGGGGGCAGAAATGCAACATCTCTCTGAAGTTCTAATATGAAACTTGCCTCTGTGCAGAGGGCCAGCCAGCCTTTCAGATAGCACATTGACGTCACTGGCAATTGCGGCTGCTCATGACCTTTGAAAATGAAACCATTTATTTCAGTGGTTAAAGATAGCTGTACGTGTCTAAAGCTTTGTTCTGTCTCAAATTTTAGGTGCGTCACAAACATACATTTGAGGCAGGAAAGCATTATCAACCCATTTTACAAATAGGTAAAGTGAGACAGGTTAAGTGACTTGCCCTGGTCACAGAACAAAGTCAGTGGCAGAGCTGGTAACAGACCTCCTAAGGTTATGTCTACACTGCATTGTAAGCCCAGGGTTAGAACTCAGACTCAAGCCTAACCCCTCTCCTGTCCACATACATCATGCTAACCCAGGGCTCAGACCTAGATCCAAGGACCCCATGGGGAAGGAGCCTGAGTTAAGCAGGAACCCAGGGTTCAAGCCCTATTGCTTTGCAGTGTAGATGCAGCTCCGCTCTACTCGTGATCTGGGGAGTCTGCCAAAAGTATTCCACAATCCCCTGATCTGACTTTCTTGGTCCTCTGGACAGTCAAGATTTTTCACACTGTACCATGAACAAAGGGCTAGAGCAGCCACATTTTGGGAGAGTGCTAGGAAGTCTGGGATATGGGTGGTTGAACTCGGGCCTGCATAATTCAGTGTAGCTGCTGAAGCCCCAGGTTGGGACCCATAGTTCAACAATTCCTAACCTGGGCTTACAAATAAGTGTAGACACTCAAGCCTTAGGTTAACAAACCCAGAGTCTGCTAACTCGAGTTCTAACCCTGGGCTTATGTTGCAGTGTAGCCATACCCTATGAGACTTGATGACTAGCCCCTGGCTCCAACCACTAGGGATTTACTGAGCTGGAGCATGGTTTTTGGAAGAACACTGGCCTTCCACATTAGCATGACTGGCCCTGCAATGTTCTTCATGACCTTCAGGAGAATTGGGGCCTAATTGGCTCATGATGACCAGGTGGCTACACCTGGGAGCAATCAGGTTCCAGTGATGTCCCTCTAGCTGATTAGCAGTGGAGCGGCTGTGGTAGGAGGAGGCTGTTAGAAAGTATAACAAGGAAGTTGCCCTAGGGAAAGAGGAGCTCTCTCCAGGTAAGTTCTGTGGCTGTGCAGGAATGAGGAACCTACAAGAGGGGAAAAATAGGCCTCTGTAGGGGGAACAAACCCTGAAGGAGGACTCGGGTTCACAATAAGGGCCTCCAAAGGGCAGGGCCGCCCAGAGGATTCAGGGGGCCTGGGGCAAAGCAATTTCAGGGGCCCCTTCCATAAAAAAAAGTTGTAATACTATAGTAACATGTATTTGGAAATGTAAAAAATAATCTGTGAAATGCATTTGAAAATTAATTTTTAATAATTTGAAAATACACAAAATACATTATTTAAAAACATTAAATGCTTTAATGGTATGTATACATTTGCAGTTACATAATGGGCTGTCGCTAGGTGACGGTGATGGTTGATGCCAATGGGCTGTCGCTGCCTGGGGGTGGTGCTACTGTTGCCCAGAGCTGGGTGGGGAGCTGGGCTCTGGGTCGGGGGGTACCTGGCTCAGCGGGGCTGGGCTCGGAGCTGGGGGTCAGGGCGGCGGGGGATGGGGTCACGGGGTGCCCGGCTCAGAGGGGCTGGGCTCAGAGCTGGGGGTCAGGCCCTAGGGGAGGGATGCGGTCGGGGGTGCAGAGGTTCAGAGCGGCTGGGCACAGAGCTGGGGGTCGGGGGTGTGCGGCTCAGAAGGGCTTACCGTGCCGCCTCCCCCCCCTCCCAAAGCCTCAGCGAGCCGCGTCCAGGAGCTCCTGCTGCTCGGCCCACCGGAGCTCGCAGCCCCGCCCCCTTACCATGCGGCTCCGAGCGGGAGGACCTCAGGCCCCGCCCGAGCCACGCTGCTGCAGCGCTGTCCAGGGCTGCTCCTGGACGTGGCGCACTGAGGCACTGGGGGATGGGGGGAGGCGGGGGGGGAGCCTCTGACATTCTCGTGGGGGCCCCTGCAGGGCCCGGGGCCTGGGGCAAATTGCCCCACTTGCCCCCCCCCTCTGGGCGGGCCTGCCAAAGGGCTGTCAGAGACCCTGGGGTAGGGTTGCTTGGTGTTCAGTTTTTGACTGGAACACCTGGTCGAAAAGGGACCCTGGTGGCTCTGCCTGGGCTGTTAAAAGTCTGGTTGGCCACAGCGGTCGACTTTGCGTGGCTCCCGGAAGCAGCAGTGCATGTCCCTCCAATGCCTCGGTGGAGGGGCTGCCAGGGGGGCTCTGCACATTGCCCCTGCCTGCAGGCGCTGCAGCTCCTATTGGTAGGGAAGCAGGTGTGAATCTGTTGCGCTGTGGCCATGGCCAATGGGAGCTGCTGAGCCAGTGCTCAGGACGGCACCTGCGGGTGGGAGGGGCAGTGCATGGAGCCCCCCATGCTGTTCCTCCACCTAGGAGCCAGAGGGCTATATCGCAGCTTCCCGGGATCTGTGTGGACTTCCTCCGTCCCCGGGAAATGCTAAGGCAGCACTGATGAGGCTGCTAAGGGGCTGCTTCAGGTTGGTGTTTCCTGGAGTCCCTGTGTGAACTGCATCAGCCAGAGCTGCCCAGAGCCTGCACCCCAACCCCCTGCCCCAGCCCTGAGGCCCCTCTTGCACTCTGAGCCCCTTGGCCCCACCCCCTAGCCTGGAGCCCCCTCCTACACCCAAATCCCTCATCTCTGGCCCCACCCTGCAGCTAGGGTGACCAGACAGCAAGTGTGAAAAATCGGGACAGGGGGTGTGGGGTAATAGGAGCCTATATAAGAAAAAGACCCAAAAATCGGGACTGTCCCTATAAAATTGGGACATCTGGTCACCCTACCTGCAGCCCCAGCCCAGAGCCCCTTCCTGCACCCTGAACCCCTCATTTCTAGCCCCACCCCAGAGCCTGCACCCCCAGCCTGGAACTCTCACCCTCTCCTGCACCCCAACCCCAGCTAAAGCACCCTTCTACACTCCAAAACCCTCTGCCCCAGCCCGTAGCCCCTTCTGCATCCCAAACCCCTCATCCCTGGCCCTACCCCAGAGACCGCACCCCCAGCCAGAGCCTCACCCACACCCTGAACCCTCATTTCTGGCCTGGTAGTCCCTAGCCAGGGGCCTCCACTTCAGCCCCTCTGAGCTCTCTGGGGTATGTTTACACTGCAATTAAACACTCTGCTGGCCTGGCTCAGCGGACTGGGGCTGTAGCACTACTGTGTAGACATTTGGGCTCTCTGAGTCCCTCCCACCTCGGGGGTCTCTGAGCTTGGGGTTCAGCTAGCCCAAACAGCCCCACAGCGAGCCAAAGTCAGCGGACACAGGGCAGCCAGCTGTAATTGCTGTGTAGAGACACACCCCACGCCTCCTCGCCACAAGTGGGACACAGCAGCTGCTCGCCTAGGTGGCTGTGCAGGCCAGTCCCTCCCTGCAGGAGGGGCATGGAGGTTAATGTGTTTTTGGGCATGTCTCTGTCGGTGCATCCAGGGGCAGTGCACTGGGGCTAGTCTGGCCTCCGCCACTGAGGTGGCCACTGCAACCCATCCAGTCAGCGGGGCACATCAGGAGCCATGCCAGCAGCCAGATATCGCTGTGCACAAAGCCTGGCACTTCACACTGGTGGTGCCCACTGGAGTCTGCAAAAAGTAAGTGGGTCATATGGTCTGATGGTGCCAACACCACAGGCAGCACAAAAGGGGTCTGGCAGCAGGGAATGCATGGTTTCACTAGGACTGATGTTCTTGAAACAGAAGAGCTAGTCCCTGGTAATCTCCCTCACGCCCATATACAGACCATTTATGTTTCAAATAAAAGACAACTTGGAAATTATAGGAGACAGTTTATTTTTAAGGGCACCCCTCCAATGTTTTATTTGTGACACACACTCGTATACAAATAACACATTGTATTACAGGGCACAATCCTTTGCATGATTATTGGTGTATACAAGACAATATTTATTGATTTGATGTGTAATGTGGAACATTGGGCACCGAACAAAGGTCAGGTGGTCACGCTGTGTATCACATTCTAACATTCCCTCAACCTACTTTGGCACAAATCTGGGACTCGGTACAGGTGAAAAAACTTGAAACAAAGAACACTAGAAGATCTATTGGTTAGCTGGATGGTAAAATAGGGTGAGGTCAGTTTCTGTAGCGTGATTTACATTTTATGCAACCTCACCTTCTTAACATTAAAGAGCTATAATGAATTCATAAAATAACATCAATGCAATATTAAACTTGTATATTTAAACAAGTGTCAGGAAAAGTTAACATTAAGATTCCCATAACATTAATTTGTACACATTGCTTATATTGTCTATTAAAGCATACATTACATTTAAACAATTTAACTAGTCATTAAAGCTGGAACAGCGTCACTTTGCCCTCTGGCTAGACAGTTGATTGTCAGGTAGGGAAGGAGTCAGTCAGTGGCTGCAGCACTACTGGATCTCCTACCAGGACAGTGGGGTGAAGGCAAGAAAACGAAGCTCCTGCAATAGTCTCTTTAGTCTCACTCATTGTGAGTGGGACTCCTTGGGGGGGGCAATTAATTTCACAATAGTGTTTAGAATCTCTCCCTGGTGAGGTGAAAGGCATTTGAATCACACATTCCATCTCCCACATTCAAACTGTTGCAGCTCCTGACCTTCTCCTGGTGCCTGCTTGGGCCTTGCAGCATAGGTGCCGACTCTGTGGGTGCTCCGGGGCTGGAGCACCCACGGGGAAAAATTGGTGGGTTCTCTGCATCCACCGGCAGCTCCCCACCTCGCCTCAGCTCGCCTCCGCCTCCTCCCCGGAGCGCGCTGCCGTATCCTGCTTCTCTCCCCTCCCTCCAGCTGTTTCGCGCGGCAAGCGGTGGGAGGGAGGGGGAGGAGGAGGAACGCGGCGCTCGGGGAAGGGGCCGGGGTGGGGATTTGGGGAGGGGCCAGGGGGGCGCGAGCACCCACCGGCACCAAGGAAAGTTGGCGCCTGTGCCTTGCAGTGAAAGTGAGCGAGGGGGAGAGTGAGCGACTGAGGGAGGGGAATGGAGTGAGTGACGGCGGGGCCTCAGGGAAGGACAAGGGTGTTTGGTTTTCTGCAATTAGAAAGTTGGCAACCCTACCCCAACCCTGGGGGAAGGAAGACAGTTGGGAACTCCTGTCAGTAAGCTCCAGGAAGGGTGCTGGTGTCTATCCTAGAACAGAGAGGCAGACAGTCTGAGCCTGGCTGAAGAGGAACAAGCGTGTGCTGGTAAAAAGAAAGTTACTTGCCCCCCTCTAGGGAATCTCGCTCTCCAAGAAAGATTAGCTAGACTAGAGACTGAAAGCCAGTGTGAGCAAGGACCAGAGCCATTGAGTTTGTGAGCCAAGAGGGGCTGCTGGCTATTTACTGATGCGAAAGGGGGAAGGAGAAGAATAAGACTGGTAAGGAAGAAACAGAAGGCATGGATTATGTCTTTGTGTTGATTTAGTGGTTGTTGATCAATAGTGTCCCCTGAATAAGGGATTGACTGAGGCAAAGCCCTGGGCAGAGTTTGATTTATATGATGGGGGGAAACTGAGGCACGGCACAGGGCTTGGCTGGGACAACTCTCATGGCCAGTCCGCTTCTTTCTTCCTTTCTCTGTCTGCTTGGCATGTGTTACATGGGGATGTTCTAGGACTTACCGTACCAGCAGCTACCTAAAATCCCAATAGTTTAAATAACTTTAAATATTGTAAAAAGAACAGGAGTACTTGTGGCACCTTAGAGACTAACAAATTTATTTGAGCATAAGCTTTCATGGGCTACCGCCAACTTCATCGGATGCATAGAATGGAACATATAATAAGAGTGTATACACACATGCAGAGAAGATGCCATACCAGCTCTAAGAGGCTAATTAATTAAGATGACCTATATCAGCAGGAAAAAAAACTTTTTGTAGTGATAATCAAGATGGTCAATTACAGACAGTTGACAAGAGGTGTAAGGATAGTTATCATAAGGAAATAGATTCAAGTAGTGTAATGACTCAGCCATTCCCAGTCTCTATTCAAGCCAGAGTTAATAGTATCTAATTTGCAAATCAATTCAAGCTCAGCAGTTTCTCGTTGGAGTCTGTTTTTGAAGTATTTCTGTTGCAAAATTGCCACCTTCAGGTCTGTTACTGAGTGGCCAGAGAGGTTGAAGTGTTCTCCTACTGGTTTTTGAGTGTTATGATTCCTGATGTCAGATTTGTGTCCATTTATTCTTTTGCTTAGGGACTGTCCGGTTTGGCCAATGTACATGGCAGAGGGGCATTGCTGGCACATGATGGCATATATCACATTGCCTAGCCACTCGGTCCCTTGTCTGTAGCAGTGCATAGGATTCTTCCGTCCTAAGTGCAGGACTCTGCACTTGTCCTTGTTGAACCTCATCAGATTTCTTTTGGCCCAATCCCCTAATTTGTCTAGGTCCCTCTGTATCCTATCCCTACCCTCCAGCATATCTACCACTCCTCCCAGTTTAGTGTCATCTGCAAACTTGCTGAGGGTGCATCCATGCCATCCTCCAGATCATTAATGAAGATACTGAACAAAACCGGCCTCAGGACCGACGCTGGACCACCAAAACCCCTGCTGGAGCTGGGATTGAGTTCCATACAGAGTGTTACATTCATCTACCTAGGTTGCAAGCAGAGTTCAAACAGTCATAGCAAACTGGACACTCTTCATTCTGGAGGCAGCAAGACTTATGGACTTCATCAAATATCTCACTTATGGATGCAAACACATCTTTGCACTGAGACAAAGTTCAGGCTCTAACAAAGCTGTATTACCTGTGTAATGATCTTGGGGTTCAATAAACAAACTGGAGAGCTTCTGTAGTGAGCTTCTGCACACAGCCCCCTCCTAATTTTTAGCTCTGGTTAGGGTACTCACATGGGATGGGGGAGACCCCCAGTTCAAGTGCCCCCTCCACATGAGGAGGGGAAGGGATTTAAACAGGGATCTGCCACCTCTCAGGTGAGTGCACTAGCCACTGGGCTACGGAACACTGTCACATGGGGTCCGTCATTCTCTCCTGCTGAAGCTGTTCCACTGTGGATACATTTTAAAAAATTAATTGGAGCCGAGGGCCTGGATCCTGGGATTCTCACAGAAGTGCTCTAATCACCAGGCTACAGATCCACTGTCACGCTTTCTCTTTCTCCGGCCTAATGACTTATTTATCCACAGTGGAAAAGCTTCAACAGGAGAGACAGAGACCCTAGATCAGAATATCCAATAGCCCAGTGACTAGGGCAGTGAGAGGTGGCAGATCCTAACCACTGGGTTCAAAGCTATGAGGGAAGTTGTCATGGTCTTTTCTCCTTACCCTTCCCCCCACACTTGTGATTTGTATAAGCTTCTCTACAGGGGCCCAATCAGGTAAGTGAGCTTAGAACTTGCCTACCAGATCAGGCGTTGCAGACGCGTTAGGCAGGGAATTTATGCATAGGTCTGAGGCTTAGCCAACTGGATGCATGGCGTGGGGCTGTGTTATGCAGGCTCAGAAGCAGAAACATAGGTGCCTAGGGAACTTTTACTGAAAAAATTTAGGCGCAGAACACTTTTAGATGCTTACAGGGCTTGGGGACAACAGAACAGAGTGAATACCAGTGGGGTTGAATCTGGGATTTAGGCACCTCAAGTGGCAGTTAGGTGCCTAAATCCTTTTGTGAATCTAGCCCCAAATAGTAAATGTTAAAGATGTAACATCTGAGTAGTGGTTATTACCAGTGTTTTTCTCTTTGAAGTGGAGTTCTACTCTGATACACTGCAGTATGGGGTTCAACATACACTGTCTCTCAATGGCTCCATATCAATTTTGCTTAGTTAAGAGTCTTCAGAAATGCCAACCCTATCAACTCAGCCTGGGAAAAACCAGACTACTCTCTGGCTCAGCATCCGCACCACTAGTAAAGATAGCATAGGCCCAATTCTGCCCTCAGTTACATTTGTGCAAACTCCATTGTCCTCACCGAAGACTTCTCTGTGGTCAAAACTTCTTGAAAAATCCTGAAATGATAATGAAAAATAGTGGGTGGAAAAATCATGATTTCCACACCCACGATTCTTTTTCTGACCAACTGAGGACAACAAAGTTACATAGGCATAACTGAATGCAGGATTTGGCCTTACATTTAATAATTCTGTTGATGTGTGAGCTAGAATAGAATCCAAATCAACCTCCCATAGGGTATGTCTACACTACAGGATTAATCCGAATTTAGATAATTCGAATTTGGGAAACAGGTTGTATAAATTCGATTGTGCGCGGCCACACTAAGCACCTTAATTCGGTTTTAAACCACATTAATTCGGTGGTGTGCGGCCACACTACCCCATTAACTTAAATACAGTAATTCGGTGGTGTGCGTCCACACTAACCCTAATTCGAATTAACAAAATCGATTTAGGCTCTACTCCGTTCGTCGAGGTGGAGTACAGAAATCGATTTAAAGGGCCCTTTAATTCGAATTAACTGGCTCTGTAGTGTGGACGGGTGAAGGGTTAATTCGGATTAAGGCAGCTAAATCCGAATTAAAGTCCTAGTGTAGACCAGGCCATAGTTGTATAAGCTCCGCTGAGCTTACAAAAGTAGTAAAAACTTAGCCCCTGATCCAGCAAACACACATGCTCAAGTAAAGTAGGACCTTATTTCCACAGGTGCCAGTGTCCTCTGGACCCTGGGGGTGCTCAAACCCCTGCTCTGCCCCAGGCCCCACCCCACCTCTTCTCCCAAACCCACATCCCCACCCTGCCGCTTCCCACCCAGTTCTGTTCCTTCCCCCGAGTGTGCCCCGTCCCTGCTCCTTCTCCCTCCCAGTGCCTCCTGCATGCCACGAAACAGCTGATTGCCATGGGGAGGAGGCACTAGGAGGGAAGAGGAGTTGATCAGCGGGGCTGCTGGTAGGCAGGAGATGCTGGGGGCAGGGGAGGGACAGGTGGGTGCTAAGCACCTACTAATTTTTTTTCCATGGGTGCTGTAGCCCTTGAGCACCCACAGAGTTGGCGCCTATGCTTATTTCTGTCACTAACATAAACAGACAGGAGAGCCAGATCTGATGAATGAGAAATTGCTATTTTTGAACCGCTTTTCAGAGCCGAACCACAGTTTACGATGACAAATTACATTCACCGGTCCTCCCTCACAGAACACTCACTGAGATTCAGTTCTGCTGATCACGCAACATTCAAATCACAGCATAGACTGAAAGGGTTTCCCCTTTGGGTTTCATCCCAAATGGAATGAATCCAAGAAGGCTGACTAATATGAACGAATAAATAATAAATAGTTACAAGACACCACGACACACTTTATTCCATCTGTAAGCATGTCTCTCCCACATGCAATTTTAAATGAAATAGGGGGAAAGATTTGACTTGTATTCTGTCACCCTAACAATGCTGTTCCAACAGCATTCCTGTTCAGGTGAGAGCTGCCAGCGTGTGTCTGCTGGTGAACAGTAATTTGTTGTCTGCAGAGTGGCTCTCTGAGTAGTGCTATGGTAAGCTGTGCACAAAGAAGCTGATCATTCCATGCTGTTCTGTAAACATCTTCACACTTTTTGAAGGTGACCTTTGATATTAATATCCCATTCTCTCCACATTGTCATGTCTGTATAAGATCTGTTTCGTTTGATTGAAGAACTTACTTCGAGATTTCTTTTGTTTTCTAAATGGCATGTGCAGTAATTGTATTCAGTTATAGGAAATAATTCAAACATAAGAGGTTTTATCTCCACAACAGTCAGGGTGGACTACAATTGGGAGTGGACCACATCCACCCTGACTGAATTGACCTTGTCAACACTAGTTCTCCACTTGTGAGGTAACGTCCTTCTCTTCATGTGTCAGTATATTTATACCTGCATCTGTAATTTTCACTCCATGCATCCAAAGAAGTGGGGGTTTTTTACCCACGAAAGCTTATGCCTAAATAAATCTGTTAGTCTTTAAGGTGCCACCAGACTCCTTGTTTTTTTAGTACAACCTAATTTCTTCTGTGAGGGTAAGTAAGAAAACTGCACATGACAGGTGTGTGACCTATTGTATAGATGATGATTAAAAGGAATGTAGTTGGGTGACTAGTATAACTAATATTAGAACAATATGTAGAGTACTGGTAAACACAGCAAAAAGGAAATGAGTTTTGATTCATTCACATTATATAAGGTCATTGTGGGTAGCTTCTTAATTTTAAGTCAAAATACACATCTTGATCTGTGTAAACATTAATATCTTTGTCATCCTGTGGCAGTTCCTGAAACAAGCAGGCAGAGATGAAAACAAGTTTCCTTGTGTATAACTGTTTGTGAAATTAAATATCTTGGTCTTACTGAACAAAATAAACAGTGACTGTGCCACACACCCAGTGTGGCAAATGAGAATAAATAAATAAGCAAGAATGTAAGAACATAAGAACAGTCATACTGGGTCAGACCAAACATCCATTTAGTCCAGTATTCTGTCTTCCGACAGTGGGCAATGCCAGGTGCCCCAGAGGGAATGAACAGAACAGGTAATCATCAAGTGATCAATCCCTGTCAGCCATTCCCAGCTTCTGGCAAACAGAGGCTAGGGACACCATCCCTGCCCATCCAACTTCACCTTCCTATTGCAGTCTTGTTCTAACTAATGAAGACCCATGCCATCTCTAGGAGGGATATGTCGGAATTACTTCATACAACTCTGCAGTGAAACACAGCAGCTGTTTCACAGTGCACAGCAATAGAGATGGATGGAAAATGATTTTCCCATACCATGAAAATGTCTCGATTTTCCATTAAGACAAAACCAAACCAAGTTATTTTGATGAATAACTAGAGGGGGAGACCCCAACCCAGAGTAGCCAATAGCCCCGTGGTTAGGGCACTCTCCTGGGATGTGGGAGATCCAGGTACCACTGAGCTACTGCCTGGTCTGGGAAGGTGCAGGAACACACCCTCCCGCTACCATCCCAGACTTGAGAAGTCTTTAATTGAAACTGTTATGTTCCCATGAAAGTTTTGGTTTCAGTGAAAAACTGTTTCATAAAAAAAATTCCTGACCAGATCCTAATAAGCAACACTACACAACAGATTAGGATCAGAAGTGAAGACTGGAAAGAGATGAGGAGTGCCTCGCATCAGTCTACAACCTCACCAGTAGCTGAACATCTGATTCAACTCCTACTGAAATCAACGGAAAGACTCCGACAGGGTCTGAACTGACTCCCACTGAAGTCTGAGTAACGAGCAGTGAGGGAATCCAATTCGATGCTTCTTGACTAGAAAGCTGGTGGCTGTGTCCAGGAGTGGGGTGAAAATGGGGAATTTTAGGAGTTCAGCAAATATAATGGACAACTTTTAGTGGGAAAACAAGAGAACATTATGACCTGGTGCCAGGGAATTTTGGTTCATGCTTTCTCTGCTGCTGAAGAAGTCTTGAGCTACACTGCTTGAGAAACCTGGTACAGCTATCCAATGTATTGTGCACATTTATGAAAAATCAAACCTGGGTAGACTGGTTTAGTTTAGCATTGAACGGGAAATAGGTCATTGCACTTACTGCCTTCTTTCAGAAAATTGACCAGGAAGGCAGATAATGGAAATTTAAAAACAATCTCTGATTGGGGAAAAAAAGTGTTTAGGACCAAGTCACTATTTTCTTTCCCCCCATTTTATAATGATAAATAGAACAGAGATGGGGAAAAATCTGTTAGAAGTTAGATCCAGGATTGTTCCCTACTGGAGATATTCTAGTGTTCTCCGGTCTAGGGCTGCTCGTGTACACATACTCACAACTAGCTCTCATCAAGGAGAGCAAGAATGAGTATGTGTACATGAGTTGAGGAATTACCCCCCTAGCTTATACAGTATATAGACATAGTATCAGAGGGGTAACCGTGTTAGTCTGGATCTGTAAAAAGCAACAAGGAGTCCTGTGGCACCTTAAAGACTAACAGACGTATTGGAGCATAAGCTTTTGTGGGTGAATGCCCACTTCGTCAGACGCATGTAATGGAAATTTCCAGAGGCAGGTATAAATATGCAGGCAAGAATCAGTCTGGAGATAACGAGGTTAGTTCAGTCAGGGAGGGTGAGGCCCTTTTCTAGCAGTTGAGGTGTGAACACCAAGGGAGGAGAAACTGCTTTTGTAGTTGGCTAGCCATTCAGAGTCTTTGTTTAATCCTGATCTGATAGTGTCAAATTTGCAAATGAACTGAAGCTCAGCAGTTCCTCTTTGAAGTCTGGTCCTGAAGTTTTTTTGCTGTAAGACATAGACTAAGGGTATGTCTACACTACAGGATTAATCCGAATTTAGATAATTCGAATTTGGGAAACAGGTTGTATAAATTCGATTGTGTGCGGCCACACTAAGCACCTTAATTCGGTTTTAAACCACATTAATTCGGTGGTGTGCGGCCACACTACCCCATTAACTTAAACACAGTAATTCGGTGGTGTGCGTCCACACTAACCCTAATTCGAATTAACAAAATCGATTTAGGCTCTACTCCGTTCGTCGAGGTGGAGTACAGAAATCGATTTAAAGGGCCCTTTAATTCGAATTAACTGGCTCTGTAGTGTGGACGGGTGAAGGGTTAATTCGGATTAAGGCAGCTAAATCCGAATTAAAGTCCTAGTGTAGACCAGGCCTTACATGCCCCTTAGAAGACTACTCCAGAGCCATGTACCTGTCACCTCAGGAAATTCTTCCTGATACTCAGCCTAAGTTTCCCCTCTTATATCATCCGTTCACATGCCCATGTATTTAAATAAATAAATGCCCATCCTTGGCATTAACATTCTTTAATTGTTTGTAGATTGGTATCCTTTAGTGTTCATTGTTGCCTAGCTAATATTCTTATTTTACCTTTTGAGTCTTTTCTCCTAAATCAGATAATCTTTGTTGATGTTCTCTGATCAATATCAAATTTGTTACTATATTGTAGGTGCATGCACACCAGTATCAGAGGGAAAAGGACTATTACCTTGCTGATCTGGGAAATGTTACGCAGACCAAATCTGCATTAGCCTTTTTGTGCACACATCCCATTGGAAATTTATACATAACTTGCAACCCTTATCATTCTGTCAGGTCTTTCAGTATTAATACTTTCTAAGTTTCTCCATCCCAGTGGTGGTTACCTCCGCTCCCATGTTAAATTCACTTTCAGCCCGTTACTAATCTCTCTAGGTCTCTTAATCTTACTTCTCTCCTTGTGTTCTACCTCTTCCCAATTTAGTATCAGCTGTGAGTTTCATTAAGGTAGGGTATAGACCCTCTCTGTCAGACAGGGCTGGCTCCAGCTTTTTTGCCACCCAAAGCGGCGAAGCGGAGGAAAAGAAAAAGACGAAGCTGCGATGGGCGGCACTTCAGCGGCAGCTCTTCATTCTTTGGCAGCAATTCGGTGGCGGGTCCTTCGCTCCGAGAGGGACTGAGGGACTCGCTGCCGAATTGCCGCCGAAGACGCGGACATGCTGTCCCTTTCCATTGACCGCCCCAAGCACCTGCTTTCTTTGCTGGTGCCTGGAGCTGGCCCTGCTGTCAGATCTTGTAATCAACATGTTCAACAGGCATGCTGAGTGAGCACTATTATAAAAAATGCAAACACCTTATGTGCCAAAATAATTCGTGGTATGACTCTACCTTCAATGAAGTTACACCAGGGGTACACTTGATCTGGTAGCTAAGGATGTGACTTTATTCAGATAACTACAGTAAATCAATTAGTATTAATGTCAAGGATTTTTAAAATCCAACAATTCCATATGATCTGAAAAGTTTCCACTTCTAAGTGCTGCGGCTTCCCGTGAAGTGAAGGCTCTTGGGACAAGATAAGGCAGGGTTTGATTTCAAAACAGAAGCTGTAAGTAGATTGAAGGCTAGTAAAGGTGAATATCCCCAAATGATTGTCATATATAAAGTTTTCCACACTACCTACTCAGCTGAAGAAGTTAAAATAAAACAGCCAGATCGTTTAGCTCACCTCTGGCAGTTAATGAGGTGAGTCATGCTTCCGCTTGAATGGGTTTCTTATAATTCATGGCAAAACACATACATTATGTTGCAGCAGGTACATGCTAAAGGTCTGATTTTCAGAAGATCAACCATCTACAACTCCAGTGAGAATCAGTGGGAACTGTAGGTGCTCAGTACCTCGGGCGGGGGGGGGGAGAATTCAAACCTTATGGACCTGTGCCTGTAATCACTTAAGCATGCAGATAACTTTGCTTGTGTGAGCAGGGTCATTAAATTCAGTGAGATGCCTCAGTGAGCAAAGCTACTAACATATGTGTTTGATGGATTAGGTTCTAAAATTCTAGTACATTTCAGTCCACAGCAGCTACTGCAGATTTTAGTGGGGTTGCATTAGATATGAATTAGGCCAGAATGTCCCACTCTATTTAAAATGTAACTCACACAGCCAAAAGGTAAACCCTTCAGATGGCTTTGTAAATATTTGAACTCTTGTGATACATTTATCTTGCTTGTGACGGGTTATAAACACACTTTATCCAGACATTAAGTTTATAGAAACTCTGGTTTGAAAGGATAAGAAAGTAATTGAAACCAGGTGATTGGTCATTAATATTTTACACTCTATATTCAATTAAATGTTATGAAATTAACAATGAATTGTATGTGCAAGGGCAAAGACAAAGTTTCTTAATGTTTATTTAAGAACAAACAGGAAAAAAATACCTGGGCCATGCTTAGTAATTAATCCTCATAACTATCATAACTCAGGGTAGAGGATCAATTCCTTTCTTCCTTTTAATATCCTCTAGCTGCAAACAGAGCATCTGCCAGAGTTTTGCTCTTCTGTAACATAATTAGGGGGGGGGGGGGGGGGGAGGGGGAAGTATAACTTTCTCACCTTCATCTAGGAAAGCTTTTTTTAGTAGGCAGTATCTAACATTTAAGGTAGTACAGGAATTACTGCTAAGCACATAGACCATCATACTGCAAAAACTTGTCACACGAATGAAGTTATGCATGTGTTTAAGTCCCATTGAAGTTAATAGGAACAATTCAGCTGCATAAAGTACTTGCTTTGCTGGGTGTAGGCCATTATAGAGTAGCTTTGCCTATATAAGAGAGGGGAAATTGCTTTTATAGTGAGCCAACCACTCCCAGTCCCTATTCAAGCCCAAATTAATGGTGTTAAATTTGCAAATGAATTGTAGCTCTGCAGTTTCTCTTTGAAGTCTGTTTTTGAAGTTTTTTTTGTTGATCCTGAGAACATTTAAGCATATACATAACTTTATTCACCTGTGCAATCCTATTTCCATGGGACTACTCACATAAACACACACCTGATGGACTTTCCGGTGAACCTGCTAACTAGAGTATGGGTAATGGCTTCTATTATAACTAAGCGAAGCATGCATGGACATGTGACTTGCCCACATGACTCCAAACACTATCTTGTTCCCTGTAATTTTCCACAGTGAGAAGAATGGGTTTCCCTTCACTTGGCAGAAGTTATAAAAATTGCTTCTTTCCTGCTCAAACCTTTGAACTACGAACTTATACTAATGGGAGCATTCTAACCAAGGGACTGAGAACTTTCCAATGATTTGGAAGCAACTAGATACTTAATAAGCCAGCACTTTATTCCATCACTGCTACAAGCCTGAACCAAGAACTTTGCAATTGTTGTATGTATTTGACTCCTTTAGCCAATTTTAATTCTCACCTTTCTTTCTTTATAAATAAACCTTTAGATATTAGATACTAAAAGATTGGCAACACCATGATTATTGGGTAAGATCTGAGTTATATATTGACCTGAGGATGTGACTGGTCCTTTGGGATCAGAAGAACCCTTTTGTTTGATGAAATTGGTTTTAAATAACCACTCATCATTAAGTCTAGTGTCTGGGTGTTGAATCCTGGACTGGAATATTTAAAGAGGCTGCATTTCTGACTTCTTGTTAGCCAGTGTGGTGAAGTTTACTTTTGTTGCTGGATTGATATATCTCATGGAAGAATAACCACTGGTTTGGGGGGGGGGTCTGCCCTTTTTCCCAGCAGCTTGTCCTGAATTTGTTGTTCTCAGTTGTGAGAATAGCACATTGGAAAACATAATCCCAACTGTACATATAAAATGATGGGGTCTAAATTGGCTGTTACCACTCAAGAAAGAGATCTTGGAGTCATTGGGGGTAGTTCTCTGAAAACATCCACTCAATGTGCAGCGGCAATCAAAAAAGCGAACAGAATGTTGGGCATCATTAGGAAAGGGATAGATAATAAAACAGAAAATATCATATTGCCTCTATATAAATCCATGGTATGCTCACATCTCAAATACTACGTGCAGATGTGGTCAAAAAAGATATATTGGATTTGGAAAAGATTCAGAAAAGGGCAACACAAATTATTAGGATTATGGAATGGCTGCTGTATGAGGAGAGATTAATAAAACTGGGACTTTTCAGCTTGGAAAAGAGATGACAAGGGGGGGGGATATGATAGAGATCTATAAAATCATGACTGGTGTGGAGAAAGTAAATAAGGAAGTGTTATTTACTCCTCATTACACAAGAACTGGTAGCCACCAAATGAAATTAATAGGCAGCAGGATTAAAACAAATACAAGGAAGTATTTTTTCACACAACGCACAGTCAACCTGTAAAACTCCTTGCCAGAGGATGTTGTGAAGGCCAAGACTATAACAGGATTTAAAAAAGAACTAGATAAATTCATGGAGGATAGGTCCATCAATGGCTATTAGCCAGGATGGGCAGGAATGGTGTCCCTAGCCTCTGTTTGCCAGAAGCAGGAAATGGGTGACGGGATGGATCACTTGACGATTACCTGTTCTGTTCATTCCCTCTAGGGCACCTGGCATTGGCCACTGTTGGACGACAGGATACTGGGCGAGATGGACCTTTGGTCTGACCAAGTATGGCTGTTCTTATGTGACCCACAGAGGCACGGTGACAAACTCCATGTGTGGACACTCTTATTATGGAATAAGAGCGCCTTCCCCTGTCCTCCAGTTAGTTTAAGTGGATTAAGATAATTCAGAATAAGGCACTTTTAATCTGGAATAAGAGCAGCCACATATGGATTTAATTAGGAATAGTTAATCAGCTTTAAACTCACATCTTAATTTATTCTGAATACATTTTCATGCATTGACAAACCCTAATTTTTAATATTAACATTATTACTTGTTTAATACCAATAATATACTTTTACTATGCACAACAGATAAAGACAGGAGCTACCCAGAAGAGCTTACAGTCTAGGCCAGGGATCGGCAACCTGCGGTCTGCCAGGGTAAGCCCCCTGGCGGGCCGGGCCGGTTTGTTTACCTGCTGCCTCCGCAGATTCGGTCAATCACAGCTCCCACTGACTGCGGTTCGCCACTCCAGGCCAATGGGGGCTGCAGGAAGTGGCGGCCAGTACATCCCTCTGCCCGCGCCGCTTCCCGCAGCCCCCATTGGCCTGGAGCGGTGAACCGCTGCCAGTGGGAGCTGCGATCGGCCAAACCTGCGGACGTGGCAGGTAAACAAACCGGCCCGGCCCGCCAGGGGGCTTACCCTGGCGGGCTGTGTGCCAAAGGTTGCCGATCCCTGGTCTAGGCAGACGGGCCTAGAGAAGGAAGGACAAACTAGGAAAACTAGAGGATGAACTGACAAGTTATTTCCATCCCACATTTCTCTTTAGAGCTTTTGCGTGCAGCACAGAAGAAGTGAATATTTGGAAGGGATTTAAATGAGGAGATATAGTGATGACCTTGCAAACCCAGGACTGGGATGATTTTCCATGCATAGAAGCAACAGGGGAAAAAGGCATGGAGATAGGAGTGAGGAAAAAAGAACAAACATGTCAGGATCCTAACAAAGGCAGTCAGAGCCAAGGGTCAGAGCAAGGGAAAATCTGAGGCTGGGAGTAGCAGAGTTCATAGTCAGGTCCAGGTCAGGGTCAATACCAAGGGTCAGAGTCCAAGTCAGGTTTCAGGGTCGGAGTCAGGAGGCAAAGTCCAAATCAAGCTGATGTCAAGCCAGAAATTCAACACCAAAGACCAGTTATGGTGGCTACAGAAGATCCACACAGTTGCCTGGACACTTCCTGGAATGCCCCTTGGGTTTATATAGGGCAGGGAGCCAATCAGGAGCTATGAGGCTGCTGTCTGTCAAACCCTTAAGGCAGAACATCCCATGGACTGTGTCCACAGCCGGTCATGGAAAGTGGAGCACAAATTGGTTACAAGTGCTGCTGTGTGGCAGCCTGGAGCTGTCTATTGCCTGATTGTCTATAGGCCTGGGTTCTAGATCTCTAAGGCCTTACAAAACAGGCCATTAAGACTGCCAGAGCAGAATGGTTGTGGGGAATAGGGCCTGGGTGGCGCGTGAACCACCTGTTGGCGGAGGCTAGCCCCTGGCTCCACCCCTTCTGCCCAAGGCCCAGCCAGTCCCTCAGCCCCAAGCTGCCCGAGTGCCCCCAGTGCCGGAGCTCTGGGCCGGCGGCATGGCCCCAGCACCCCCAGCCCCAGAGCACTGGGCGGGTGGTGTGGCTCTGGTGTCCCCAGCCCCAGTGCCGGGCAGGCGGTGTGGCCCCAGTGCCCCCAGCCCTGGAGTGCCAGGTGGCGTGGCCTGAGCCACCGCAAGTTCCAACTGCAGGCCACTCTAGTCCCAGGCGGGAGGAAGAGCGGGAAGCCAGAGGGGATCTAGGGTGGAGCGTGGGTGGGGCCACACCAGGTTGTTTGGAGAGTCTTAGCCTCCCCTGGCCTGTGATACCCACCACCCATGGAATAGGGCTAGCCATAGATACAAGCAAAGCGGATTGTCATTTGGATCTCTGCATACAGTTCAAGTTCAGTCACTGATGGACTGGCATATCTTACCCTCTGGCAATTGACCAATGTCATGACCATATTACTGATTCCAGAAGAAGAAGTCACCAAGGCTGATAACCTTCATCTTTTCTGCCTGCCTGAGCCCTCACAAATAGTTAGGTTGGCCTTGCTTATTGGTATAAAAGCATATCCTATATATTATAATACCACAGGACAGGAACAGTACAGTTATGGAAGAGTGAACCCAATTCTATTTCAAATTGGGGGATTATCAACAAAATAGCTAAGTATATACCACTACTTTTATACCAGGTACTTTTACTTTTTATATTTCATGAGCTACACAGAACCCAATTTAGCTTTCAGATTGCAGGCTGAATTTGCAGTTAGAAATAGAATTTTAAACTTGATAACAATGTGGATTTCATCTGCAAACTACTGAGATGCAATAAATGCCAACTTTAAGATAACTACAAAATGCCAAATTTAAGAGTAACTCTTTAAAGTAAAACTGCACTCTAAACGTGGGGAAAACTCTTATCTCTTTCAATGGGGTTAGGATTTCATCTTAGGTGTTTTGTAGAGCCAGTCCAAAATATGGGAAAATCTGGCATGAAAAATTTTGTGAAAAATTTGTCCCCTTTTTGTTGGAAATTTTTAATATCGTGAACTTTATTTTATCAGCTTTAGTGTTTTTATTTTAGACAGACATACGCCATTTCTGCAACTTTTTCAACAAAAGGCTCATCTCAACAATAGACTCTTATTCTTACACAGAGTTAAAACCAATGCTTTTGCCAATGACAAGCCCAATTATGTGATATGGTGAGTGACAGGCTTAAAATTGGCTGGTGTGCTCTGTTATGGTGCATGTGTATTTTTCTCTAGACTGCTAAACACAATGGTTTCAGAGAACTGCTGAACATGTTGCTTGGTTCTGCTAACTGACCCTCCATTGACCATACCGGATCTAATTGCAGAACACTCCCTGCTCTGACATGTGTATATAATGGATCAAGTATGGTGGGTGCCAGAAGGAGGAACAGAAGAATGGACTCCTCCCCTCGGCACAAAAACAAGAGTATAGCGCCCGTTCTTCCACCAGTCAAATGGGAGAAATGAAGGCACGTCCCATTCCTGCCCCAGCAGCCAGAGGAAAGCACTAAGGAATATAGGCAGGCCTCTTGATATTTTAATTAGGAGTAAATGATTACAAAATATTACACTGCCAGTATAGTTTTATGCTGCTTAAACAGCACAATGAGGTGGACATAGTTCCTGGGCAGCACTGCAGATAAAGATTAATCTGTACTTTTTTTGTGTTTGTACCATTTCCACTGGGATGGGGACAAAGAGAAAATAGTTTGCGCTGGCTAAACACTGGCTTATTGTACAGTGTGTAGTGCAGAGCTAAATGTTCTAGTTCCTGCTGATGGCTGTGTGATAAATAGAAGTGTAATTAAAGAGAGCAAATGCTGGTACCAGGAAGTACACATTGTTCCGATAGCCTGCACCGCAGAGGTTTGGAGAGAATGCTAATAGGGGAGTATTTTTGATCAGTGTTGGCTCATGTTTGGCAGAATAAAAGAACTCACATACAATCCTCTCCACCAGGAAAGAGCATACATTAGCCTGCTACTCACTAGCTCTTGTAACACCGACCATCATGAAATCCTATTTCCCTCCCTATTAAAAGTAGTAAACCCAAGCACAAAAAGGTGGGAAACAAACAGCAGAGAAGCACAGGTGCATGCACCACCCAGCAGGTAGTGACAATAAAACAAAGTCTTGAAAGAGACCTAGGCCTGGTCCACACTACCCCCTCACTTCGGACTAAGGTACGCAAATTCAGCTACGTTAATAACGTAGCTGAATTCGAAGTACCTTAGTCCGAACTTACCACGGGTCCAGACGCGGCAGGAAGGCTCCCCCGTCGATGCCGCGTACTCCTCTCGCTGAGCTGGAGTACCGGCGTCGACGGCGAGCACTTCCGGGATCGATCCGGGATCGATTTATAGCATCTAGACAAGACGCGATAAATCGATCCCAGAACATCGATTGCCTGCCGTCGGACCCGGAGGTAAGTGTAGACGTACCCCTAGAAGCAAAAGCCACCCCTCCTTTATTCAGTACCCAGGGGCTATTAAGTAGTTGAAAATCACAACTATGCCATTACCATCTGTGTCTTGATGTTGGTGCGATTCTATGCTGCTACAATGAGGGACCCATTTTTTAGGATCAAGACCAAAATTCTGTTGTTTTAAAGTAGGGTGACCAGACAGCAAATGTGAAAAATCGGGACAGGGGATGGGGGGTAATAGCAGCCTATATAAGAAAAAGACCCAAAAATCGGGACTGTCCCTATAAAATCGGGACATCTGGTCACCCTATTTTAAAGAGACAAGGTGGGTGATGTAATATCTTTCATTGAACCAACTTCTGTTGGTGAGAGAGACAAGCTTTTGATCTTGCACAGAGCTCTTCTTCAGGTCTGGATAAGGTACTCAGAGTGTCACAGCTAAATACAAGGGAACAGATGGTTAGAGTATAAGGAGTTAACATGTTGTAAGAGATCATTCAAGGTGAAGTGGGCAATTATCACATTTCCAGTTGTAGGACATAGGAGGGCTAGTTTGTTGATTGTAGTAATTTGCCATAAATCCCATGCCTTTAAATCCATGATTTTTAGTGTCTAGCAAAGTTATGAATTTAAGCTCTCAGGTTCGTCTTCTGAAAGTGTGCAGGTTTCCTTCAAGGATGGTCAGATATAGAGAGATGGTTATGTGAAAGGTGTTTGCCAACTGATGGTATGTTGTTTTTGTCTTTTACCATTTTCCTGTGTGAGTTCATTTGAGAGCATAGCAACTGTCTGGTTTCACCCAAATAGTTGTTATTGGGGCATTTAGAGCACTGGATGAGATGCACCACATATTGTGATATGCAGGTTTAGGACCCATGGATGTTGAAAGGTGTTTTGTGGGGGGTGTTGATCATTGTAGCAGTAGAGATATGCTGCAGGTTTTGCATCTGTTGTGGCGGGGTGTGGTAGCGCTTTGAGCTGGTGTGTCCTGATCTGTGGGGAGCTTGCTTTTGATTATGAGCTTGGTGAAGTTTGTTATGTGAAGGCCAGAAGAGGAGGTTCAGGAAAGATTTATTTCAGGATGTGCTCCCCATCGAGTATGGGTTATCATTCTTTAATATCTCATATGTGTTCCAGTGTTAGATGGTAGGTGACAACTAGGGGTGTGCAGTCGGAGGGATTTTTTTCCTGAATTGAATCATGTTGTCTTGGTGTATTTGGGTGGCCCGTGCCATGACGCAATCTACTTCTCTGTCAGAGTGGCCTTGTTTGGTGAAGCAGGTCTTAAGTGTGTTAAGGTGCATACCCCAGACTTTCTCCTCAGTGCATCGTCTGTAGTATCTGAGTGCCTGGCTGTAGATAGATGTCTTGGTGTGTTACTGGATCTGTGAAGGTAGGTGTGGTGATTCCTTGGTTTCTTGTATACAGTTGTCTGTAGGGTTCCATTGATGAAGCTGATCATGGTTTCCAGGAAACTGATGCTGTTGTGGGAGTATTCTAGGGGGAGTTTGATGGATGGGCAGTGGTTATTAAGAAGCTGTGGTGGAAATCTATGAGGAAGTTTAGGCCATCTGTCCCGAGGATGAAACTATCATCGATGTATCATTGGTATATCATTGCATTTAAAGCAGTGTGCAATTTCACTAAAGCATGTTAAGGAATTTCAAGAGTCCTCTCTTAAAATTCTTTTTGCAGTACCAGGGACTTGAGCTCATGCTTTAAATATGTTAACTCCACTTATCTCAAAATTGAATTGAATTCAATACGTTGTTGCTACATTAACTTTGGCTTGTTTAGTTTTGTGCTCTTTTGTGCAAAGCTGTAACTGTTTGATATTCATATATGACTTCCTTATCATTTGTCTGGATTTACCTACTGGTCTATATCAGTATTTTGGCTGCAACAAGTCATTAATGATTTACAGTTTTCTGACTTAAGCTATGTAGTTTATCATGGAATTAAAACAATGTCTGATTCTTGATAAATGAACTGTTGTAACTGATGTAGACAAGGGACATAAAAGCTTGAATGATAACAGTATATACTAAAATACGAAACTACTTTGCACTTCAGTAGCATATTCCATTTAAGAATCTCTGAGCTCTTTACAAATATTAATATTAATACTTTGTCTCCGAGGGTGGTAATATTTTGGACTAATTTTGGTTGTTGGGTTGTGTGTAGGTGCTGGGTGTGCTGGTGACCTGTGATATACACGAGGCCAGAGTATGGATCTGGTGGTCCCTGCTAGCATTATAATCTATGATTCTATAAATTAAGTATCACAATAACTCTGTAGGCAGGTATTATTAACCCCCATTTATGAGTGGGAGACTGATGCACAGAGAAGAGAGTTGCTCCAAATCATGCAGCAAGTCTTTAACAGAACTGGGGAGGGGGGGGGAAACACTGCTTCCTGTCATGTTTTAGCAGAAGACTATGCTTTCCTGCCACAAATCATCTCTGGTTATCACATGCAGGTGCTCAGTAAAATAATACAGCAGTTAAAAAGTCTGGCACTAATCATACTTTGGACAACACTCGATGAAAAAGTGATCCAGAAGGACAATTGGTCCATAGATCTTCTTTCTTCAGTAGAGAAATTATCAATGGAATTCCAAGATTCCATTATTTCTGGATTGGCATTTGATCTTTTTACAAGTTCTAAATGTCTCCTTACACAAGCTTCAAGCATCTAGAATGATAGTTTGATTCCATTGAAATCAGTAAGAGTGTTGCCACTGACTATGGAGGGGCCAGAACTTCACTCCTAGTTTCCACTTGTCAGAAGTTATCCTTATTCAGGAGCTGGTAGTTTTCATTTTACTGGGTTTACTTTTATTTAGCTTTTCAGAATATTTGTCTGAGTATGTATCACTGATGCCAGTGAATTTGCTCCCATAGTAATTAATTAGAACTGATAATATTGCTGTTTTGATTGAGATTAATTCAATTTAAATTCCAGTTGCTTTCTTTTATTTAAAACACATTTTAAAAATTCACTTTTCAAATAACATTCAAATGTGCACTGACTCTGCATCAGAGGTCAGATTTACTGGTGCATTCCAGTTGTATCAAGCCACTCTGACACAAAAGTAGCCATAATTGACCAATTATGCTGGATTAATGGCTGCTTTGCCTTACTGGAGTAGAACAGAGCAGCCAGAGCATATCAGTGAAAATGGCCCCAAGTATTTGTAAATGTATATGATACATACAAGTTGTTCGATGTTTGTTTTCTTTATAATAAACACCAGTATTTTGATTAAGGTTGCAGGCTTTGTTCTGTTCTCAGTTACAACAATGAACACTGAATTTCAATGGATGTAAACCAAGGACATTGTTTGAATTTTTATTCAGTCTCGTTTTTCTAGTTTTAGATAATAGATAAGCTGCTCACCGAGGCAGCCTTAGTGGTATGTACATAGAGAAAAGGAAAGGTTGCTTATGACGACTCCTGACAGTACTGTTCTTCCAGGGCAGGGTGAGAGGAGTTTCATCACCACCCTGTGATATTCTTTGCCTCTGAAAATTGAAAGCCTCTAAGTTCTCCATCCTACTCTTTGGTATAGCTGTGGGCTTTACTTTTGAGAATGCCCTTTGGTTTACTTTTATTCTAATATTTAAGGAAAAGCTATGGCAAAAAGGTGGGTCTTGTGGCATGACCTGAAAATGGCAAGGTTAGATTCTTCCCGATTTTCTTTGAAGCAGTACTTGGGAGCCTGGGGCCTGCTATTGAGAAGTCTTTACTTCAGGCTCTCTTGAGTCTTAATCTAGACGCTGTTAAACATGTGTGCAAAATTCAGCAGTGATGGAAAGAGTGGAGTAAGTTACAAGTTGGCTGCAAGTTGATTAGCAAATTAAGTAGGTATTAAGATAATGTAACCTGTATTGCTTTGATGATCAATGGACATGCAAAATGAATGTAATGCGCATGCTAAGGGTATGTCACAAAAAAGGCATGAAACAGAAGAGTGTAAGACATAGTAGGATGATGGCCTATACTGGCATCTCTGAAAATTCAGGCCACTTGTTTGTATGCCTAAATATGAATTAAAGTACCTAATATTTGGTATACATGTTTAAAAATATTGGCCTGTATATTTGTAAATAATGGAGACTAATGGGATGCTGATAATTTAGATTTCACCTATATAAATGAGAGGGAGAGTCTGGGATAGTTACTGTTGCTATGGGTCAGGTATGGTCACCACTTTCCACTCAGGATAAATGTAAAGAAACCATTGTAATCAGGTGGTTGAAACAGCCTAGCAGTAGCATTCCAAAACACAGGCACATGGAAAAGCTGAGTAGATGCTCAGTCATGTGACCCAAGGGGTTTGGTCTGTTTGTGAGGGCCCAAGGAGAGACAAACAGAGCACAGAGAGAGAGAGAGTGCAAACTGGACACAACCTGGAAGCACAGAAATGGAACTGTGAGATAAAGCGAAGAGAAAAAGCTTTTTGGGTACATAGTGTTGGCTGGAAAGGCTGTCTTGGTCAGCAAACAAAGGAACTGGTTCCTTCTTTTTGGTTCTTCCTGCATTTGGGAAAAACAGGATTTTGTACATTTCTTGTAAATAAACAAGATTTCATCAAAGGTACCAGCCTTCAGCCTCAATTTCTCATCCCAACTGGAACAGCCCTCAGGGCCCTGAACTGTGACCAGCTGCTTGGGTCAAAAGGGATAGCAACATATTTTTGATTGGATACATTCCCTGGATTCTAGATATCTGACAAATTGATTGTTACTAGGAATGTTACATTTTTCTTGAAAAACTCTGAGAGAATATGTCGACATCTGACATGCACTCACTGGCCCAGATCCTCAAGTGATGTAAATCGATGGAGCTCTACTAATTTCAGTAGAACTGCATTGAGTCACTCCAGCTGAGGATCTGGTCCATTACTTGTTCATTCACAAAGCAACATGGACACCAGTTAAAATGTTTAAAGCTGTTCTGTCAAAAATATGTCGTTCCTGGACAGGTCAGACAACACAGGTCATTCTTGCTTTTATGCTGCCCCTTCACCTGTTTGTTCTGCCCCCTAAGGTGGTTGTACTACTTTGGAAACACCTGTACAGATGCACAATACATATTTACACACCTACACAGATATAAAAC
Source organism: Terrapene triunguis (assembly GCF_002925995.2). Classification (NCBI taxonomy): domain Eukaryota; kingdom Metazoa; phylum Chordata; order Testudines; family Emydidae; genus Terrapene; species Terrapene triunguis. Next base: position 2,075,730 of record NW_020664381.1, read on the forward strand.
GTAAGGGTATCTTACACCACCAACTACAACAATCTGTAGTAGTCAAGTAAATTGTCTGGGCAAGCTCAGATTGAGAACTAACACTTAAAGAAATACTCTTAGGTACAGTTATTAGAATACACCTACCCATTTCCAAAATTTTCTTTGGGGCAATTATTAGAATATACCTGGTGATTTCCAAATTTCTCTTTTTTTTAAATAATGTGATTAAACATATAACTGGACACAATGACAATGTAAAATTTTGAAGAAAAGCAGGGTAAACAAGAATTGAATGTCTAAATGTAGAAAAAAACAAGTTTTTTTTTTAAATACCAACTATCAGGCCTTCTTTATACATCATAAAGAAACCAAAATGGACAAAATCCCATTTTACAGGTCACCTTTAACATGTGTCATTTTGCTGTGCAGTTTCTTTGGGAGAAGAAAAGGAACAAGAAGATAATGGCAATATGCAGAATGCCATCAAGAGCAACCATCCCACTCCAAATCCATAGGCTGCCTGTGCAGAGCCATCCATAGTGTTGGGGGAAAGGGAACATGTCACAGAACTAGGATTCTAGAGGAATCAGAAAGGGGGAGGGAAAGACATTATGGCTGTAGGTATAGACTGATCATATATGTCCTTTACGGTGAAATATAAGGCCCAAATCCTCTAATTGGATCCACACTGGCAAACATCTGTGTGGATCCATATGGTCTCTATTTGGGATCTGTATGGGTGCAAGGATGATTCTGAACCTAAGATTTCAAGACACCCCTACACTCTTGTCACATTCAGACATGTTTTTATACTATTGGGGCAAAATAAATGTGCCCCTTTAAATAAACAGGTGCTGCCAGTCCTAATTTTAGGGTCCATCTTGTATTCTTTATGCACCCAAAACAGCCAGCCATTTTAAGGAAAGTGGGACATGCCCCTTTGTCAAACAAAAGAATGACAATTAACACTGTGCCCGCATCTATATGGTGTAAATAACAGGAAGAGAAACCAGGCTTTTCAACTTGGAGGTCTGCCAAATTCCTCTCTCCCACTAGATAAGGTGTTGCTATTGACTTAACAGCAAGGAGAGATGTCCAGACTTAAAAGATAGGTTTCAGAGTAGCAGCCCTGTTAGTCTGTATCCGCAAAAAGAACAGGAGTACTTGTGGCACCTTAGAGACTAACAAATTTATTAGAGCATAAGCTTTCGTGGGCTACAACCCACTTCTTCGGATTGTTAAAAGAACAATTCATACATCTCACATAATAAAAAGTGAAGCACTTAAGTGTCTTATTAGTAATATAATGTAAAGTGTCTTATTAGTAATGTAACTTATTTCTGGAAGGTCATTTAAGTCATAGTTTTCAAGACCGATAGAACCCACATCTAATAGAGGCCATTTTGGACTCTGATTTAAAAGGGTTTAGCACACGTTTTCCAAGTAGCGAACCCAATGACCTATTTGTGAAATTCCTGGAAGGGCGGGGAAGTCAAACTAAGGCCCCGGAGCTGCGGGAGGTGGCAAATAGCATGTTGCAATGCACTTAACATATGCTAATGCAAATTACAGAATAACGTATAGAGGAACTAGAGACAAATACATTTCCTGGGGCAGGTAAATTACTGAACTTTAGAAGGAAGACAGCTAAAAAAAGGAGCAATCTTCCTCCATATCCTCCTCAGGTGTGAGGCAAGCCAATTAACGATCATTCTTCGTCCTTTCCAAATGCAAAAGGCAGCCCATTAAAAGCAAAGGGCGGAGAAGGTGAGGTGTCAGGAAGGGCTCTGATCTTTCCTGGGATGAGTGCGTTTTGCAAATCGCGCGGGGGAGGAAGAAGTAGCTACACGTGGTTGTTCGCTAGGAGAGGACCCAAGTCACAGGACCACCTGCTGCACCCGGCAGGGTTCCTGGTGTCGCTGTTCCCAGGCGCTCCTCCAACTGAGCCCTCGCCTGCCTTCTCAGAGAGGAAACCCTGAGCTCCCACTCGCCTGCAGAGGGTTACACCTGGCACCAGGATTTAAGTCACTGGTGCAGTGCGGCTGTAACGAGAGCTGGGCTGCTCCAAAGGCTGAAACACAAACACCTGCACAGCCCAGGGAAGGCGAGAAGGGAGCCACAAAGCCAGTCGGTGGCTCTCTGTGTTTCTTTAATCGCACCAAAATGCGCATTTAGCTTCAGCCGTCAGGGCGCCTTGTCCCCCCCCAAAGATCTCGCAGCAAGACCCTCCCCGCCCCGGAGCAGTGGGGACGCGTTACAAACCACTGGCCTTAACACCCCCCGGCAGCAGCCCGGGCGCCCTAGGCGGGAGAGCTGGCTGGGGCAGCCCGCGGGGAGCGGCTGGCTGGTTTTTACGCCCCGGGGATGAGCTGACTGGTGCCCGTCGCCTGCAGCCCCTGGACTCCCTGTCTCCGGCCCCCTCCCCTAGCGCGGTGCGTCACCCGCGCCTGGAATCCCGCCCCGGCTCCTGCCCGCGCCTGGGGGGCGATGCAGGGGGGGGCAGTGACTCCGCACCACGCCGCCACCTGCCCCTTTGCCAGCCGCTCCCTCTCCCCCCGCCAGGCTCCTCCCCGCCCGCGGCCGCCGCTCCGTGACTTTCCCGGCGCGGCTGGCTCGGGGCAGGGCAAGGGGCGCAATCCCGGCTCCAGGGGAGCAGCAGCAGCAGCAGCGGGGCAAACTCCACAGCTAGCCCGGCCCGGCTGGAACAGGAGCGCGGCGGGCGCCCCTGGGCTCGGGAATCCCGCCCCACCGCGGGTTAGAGCAACGGGGGAGGCTTCCCCGCGGCGGCCGGCGGTGAGTGGGTTGCGGTGGCTCTGGGGGGTGGGCGTGTGACGGGGGTTCATCGACCCCGCCCGCAGCCAGCGGCGACTCGTGTGTGTCCTTGGCAGGGATTTGGCAGCTCTCTTTGGAAACTCGCTTTCAACTTATTGGCTGGGTCGAAGGCAGCGCCTCGGGTGGCCCCGGCGGCTTTTGCCAATGCCGAGATCCCAGCCTTGGAATTGCATGCCGGCTCCGGTCGGTAGTGGCTGGAGCAGGTTCGTCCCTTGGCTGGGATAGTGGGGGTGGGAAATCAGCACAGAATGTATCCGACGAAGTGGGCATTCACCCACGAAAGCTTATGCTCCAATACATCTGTTAGTCTTAAAGGTGCCACAGGGACTCTCTGTTGCTTAGTACAGAATGTAGTTAGTGTGTGGTTAGATATTGCCGAAAAATAACCCTGTCCATATGCAGGGTGTTGGGTAACCATTCAAGAGCCCTGGCTCCCCTGGGAGTTTATGTGGAACAGCAAATGTTGCCTTTCCAAAGGGATCTTTTGATGCCCCTTCTAGTCCCCCTTATATGACAGCTGGTGCTTCATAAATAACCCATCCTTCATGCTAGGCAGGTGTCTCAAAAAGAGGTGTAATTAGACGAGGATGGGATGGCTTTTGTTTCTAGGATCACAAAGGAAATGAGAGAGTTGTTACCTGCCTTGTCTTAGCTGTTTGAAATTTGACAGCTTTAGGCTCATCTTGATGTCCTCGGGGAATACAGATCGTATGTGAACATAGAACTGGGTGCTAGGAACTCTTGAATTTTGCAACAAACTTGCTACCTGCTATTGAGTGATTCATGTAGTTGCTCCATGCCTCAGTTTCCCCATCGGTAAAATGGGGATAATGGATATTTTCCTTACAGGGGTGTGGTGAGGCTTTACTTGGCAAAACACTTTGAGATCCTTGGATGGAAAGCATGATGTAGTGCAAAACAGTAACGTGCATCCTAATCACTGTATGTAATAATAGTGTCATTGGTAGATATGGCGTCTTAAAGGCAAAAAAGACACTTCCTTATATTGTAATCATTTCAGAGGAACATCTAATTTATGAAATTGTGCAAATAGTCTTTACGCATGTGAGTAGCTCATTGGTTTCAGTGGGGCTTCTAGCAAGTGTGACTCAGATGAGTAAGGATTGAAGCATTAGGCCCTAAATTGCTTAGCCACCCACCACTGTATGCCCTTGCCCACCACACACATCTCTTGGGTACCACAGTGGTCGGTGAGCACAATACACAACACTGAATAAATACATTTTTCCATCCTCTGTCCCACAGTAGGTAAGAGGAATGGGAAAGCGTGAGTGAATACTGTGGATGGAATAATAGAGTACTTTGATATCCCTGGAAAAAAAGGCCATGAGTGCTCTACAAACACTAAATTAAACCGCCTAATAACTCCTGAGTAAATATTATCTACCTTTCACAGTTGTGGGGGAGGGGAACTGAGAGATTGAGCAATTTGTCCAAGGTCATGCTGAATGGCTGTCAGAGGTGAGAATAGCTCAGAATTCTTTACTAGTCCTGTACTCTTATCATTCAGTATAAAAATATGTTGATATTGCTATATTTTTACAAAAGACCCCATTTCTGGGGACACATTTCCTGCATTTTCAGCTAAATTCATATAAAGTAACTCTCCCCACCCCCAAACTATCTCTTCTCTTCCCCCCACCTCCCACCCAGCCCAATTTAAAAATGGATTCCAGGGGTGAAATTTTTGACCCCTTTGAAGTCAATAGCAGAACTTTCATTGACTTGTAGGGCCTGGATTCACCCCAGGGTTTTTCAGCAGTAGACCAAAAAGAGACAAGTATATTCCAACTTAATTCCTTTAAATATCCAGTTTTTGTTAGCACTTAATAAATAAGAGATATTAATGTCACTAGCTCTGTAGAAAGCATGAAATGACAGTCCTCCTTTTGCAAGCTTATATTCTAAGGGTATGTCTACACTACAGGATTAATCCGAATTTAGATAATTCGAATTTGGGAAACAGGTTGTATAAATTCGATTGTGCGCGGCCACACTAAGCACCTTAATTCGGTTTTAAACCACATTAATTTGGTGGTGTGCGGCCACACTACCCCATTAACTTAAACACAGTAATTCGGTGGTGTGCGTCCACACTAACCCTAATTCGAATTAACAAAATCGATTTAGGCTCTACTCCGTTCGTCGAGGTGGAGTACAGAAATCGATTTAAAGGGCCCTTTAATTCGAATTAACTGGCTCTGTAGTGTGGACGGGTGAAGGGTTAATTCGGATTAAGGCAGCTAAATCCGAATTAAAGTCCTAGTGTAGACCAGGCCTAACAGACCTAGAGGAAATACCAGCACAATTGGGAAACTCAGAGGCGGGAGCAACTTTGAATTTTGATTTCAGTGGTTTGTTACTTCAGATGAGCATCACAAAAGAAATGATGCTGTAGAGGTAGATGAATGAAGACAGGGAATTTGCTATAATCATTGCCGTTATACAAATGTGTATGGGACACAGTCATAGGAAAAACATAACAAATTCAAATTAGGTTGGGCTAAAACATAAAAGCCAAGAAATACAAATTAAGTAAAGTAGACACAGGCTGAGAAATGTAACCTTTAATTTGACAATTTTGTCTTTCCTGTGTGTCAGTATAATTTTAAAAACTATTAATATAGATCAAATGTAGCACAGTAGTGCTACCAGAAAAGCCCCCACCAACTTTAAATAGCAGGTTAGGGTGTTGGCCAAGGTAACTTTTTGGAGGAACCCACCATCTTTAAGGTCCCAATCCTTCAAGCTGATGTTCATGGATGAGCCCCTACTCCCATGTACGGTTCAAGTAAAGTCAATGGATGACATATAGATGCAAGGGTCTGTACATGCAGAGCAAGTTGCAGGATCAAGGTAATAAATTTGCCACCTGTGGTGGTGGCATAACTAATCATAAATAGAACAGAGCACATTTATTTGTATTTAGTCTATTTTTCTGCTCCTAAAATATGCACTAGTAAATGACAATTACTGATCACCTGTTTATTGAATGTATTCAAATATTCTTGATTTTTTTTTCACTGCCCCCCATGCTTCCCATTTCTGGATTCCTTGTAGTTCCTCCCTGTGGCACTTAGTTGGAGGGGGCAGAGTTCTGGTAACGTACATGTGCAATATAAATAGAACCATTTCCATTTTGCATGATGCAGAATAGTTCAGCAGTTTAACGATGTCCCAGAAAATACTCTGATCTGGAACAATCAAGGAACACAGGAGGAGCATTTACATTTTATAAATGGGGTGAGTCTTCTATCCAGATACTAGAGCTGGGTGGGAAATAGTTTTCCTATCCTGCAAAAGTTGTTGAGACTGAAATTCCTTGTGCTGAATCAGGACAAAAAGTTAATCTTGAACATTTTCGTGAACTGAAAATCCCTCCATCGCCCCCACAAAAAATGTGGTTTGTTTATCAAAATATTTAATTTTGATTTTGATGATTTTTAATTTAATTTTTTTCTTACTTTATCTTAAATATTTTTTTTTAAAGTTGTTTCAAAATGGAAGACTGGAATTCTTCACTTTGAAAACATCAAAACAAATTATTTTGACAATTTCTAAACCTTTTTCAAGTTGAACAATTTGTTGAAGCCCACCCTTTTCTGCAAAAAAAGTTTTCGTTTCAACAATTCAGAATTTTCCAAGGAAAAAAAGTTTTGTCAAAAAATTCCCAGCTCTACTTGACACTTGAATGGTCTTTTTCACAGTATCTTGTTCATTGTGGATGAGGCTTAATTGCTCCAACACATGCGCATTGTGTGGAATTCACCCCTGTGCAGAGGACCAGCTCAAGGCCCATATGTCAACAAAGCCCTATTTTGAGGGCTAAATGGTACACAGATCTAGGATGACCAGACAGCAAGTGTGAAAAATCGGGGTGGGGGGTAATAGGAGCCTATATAAGAAAAAGACTCAAAAATCAGGACTGTCCCTATAAAATCGGGATATCTGGTCACCCTACACAGATCACTGTCAGCCACTTTGCACAGGCGTGAATTCCACTCAGAATGCTAAACTGTCTGAATGTATTCAGAGAAACGGTGGGTGAGGGAATATCTTTTATCAGATCAACTTCTGTTGGTGAGAGAGACAAGCTTTTAAGCTTACACAGAGCTCTTCTTCAGGTCTGGGAAATGAATTCAGAGGGTCACAGCTAAATACCAGATGGAACAGATTGTTTAGCAGAAGTAGTTAACACACATTTCAAGGGACCATTCAAGATGAAGTGGCCCGTTAACACTCCGCCAATCACAGGGAGAAAAAGGGAGGGGAAAACATCTGAGGGGAGGGTTGTTAGAGGATTTCAGATTGTTGTAATAAGCCATAAATCCAGTGTCTGTTCAGTCCATGATTTTTAGTGGCTAGCAAAGTTATGAATTTAAGCTCCCAGGCTCATCTTTTGAAAGTGTTGTGCAGATTTCCTTTTAGAATGAGGACTGATAGGTCAGATATAGATAGATCGCTGTGTGAAAAGTGTTCAGTCACAGGTGATGTGGTGTTTTTGTCTTGTATCATTTTTTTGAGAGCGTACTAATGATTGTTTTGTTTCACCCACATAGTTACTATTGGGGCATTTAGTGCACTAGATGAGGTACACCACATGTTGTGATAGGCATGTGTCTGACCCCTGGATCTTGAAAGGTGTGGTATAGGGGGTGTTGATCACTGTAGCAGTGGAGATATGTCTGCAGGTTTTGCATCTGTTTTTCTGGTAGGGTCTGGTGCTGCTTTGAGTTGGTGTGTCCTGCTCTGTGGGGAGCTTGCTTCTGATGATGAGCTTGGAGAGGTTGAGGGGTTGTTTGAAGGCCTGAAGAGGAGGTTCAGGAAAGATTTATTTCAGAATGCGTTCAGGCACTGTAACAGAAGCATTTGGTAATACTTCCCTGATAAAATGAAAGATGTCAATATTTTGATGAACATACAGTGCAGGAGCTCAAATGAGCACAGATGATCCAATTAGTACCCTTTCTTTTAAAAGTAATCGGAATTGTAATAAAATTGTTGAAATATTCCACTTCTGTGTAAATCATGACATTATTAATTTGCAAAAAGAACAGGAGTACTTGTGGCACCTTAGAGACTAACAAATTTATTTGAGCATAAGCTTTCGTGGGCTACAGCCCACTTCTTCGGATGCACAGAATGGAACATATATTGAGGAGATATATATATACACATACAGAGAGCATGAAAGGTGGGAGTTGTCTTACCAACTCTGAGAGGCCAATTAAGTAAGAGAAAAAAACTTTTGAAGTGATAATCAAGATAGCCCAGTACAGACAGTTTAATAAGAAGTGTGAGAATACTTACATGGGGAGATAGATTCAATGTTTGTAATGGCTCAGCCATTCCCAGTCTCTATTTAAACCTAAGTTGATTGTATCTAATTTGCATATCAATTTCAGCTCAGTTTCTCATTGGAGTCTGTTTTTGAAGCTTTTCTGTTGCAAAATTGCCACCCGCAGGTCTGTCATTGAATGACCAGACAGGTTAAAGTGTTCTCCTACTGGTTTTTGAATGTTATGATTCCTGATGTCAGATTTGTGTCCATTAATTCTTTTGCGTAGAGACTGTCCGGTTTGGCCAATGTACATGGCAGAGGGGCATTGCTGGCACATGATGGCATATATCACATTGGTAGATGTGCAGGTGAACGAGCCCCGGATGGTGTGGCTGATGTGATTAGGTCCTATGCTGGTGTCCCTTGAATAGATATGTGGACAGAGTTGGTATCGGGCTTTGTTGCAAGGATAGGTTCCTGGGTCAGTGTTTTTGTTCAGTGATGTGTAGTTGCTGGTGAGTATTTGCTTCAGGTTGGGAGGCTGTCTGTAGGCGAGGACTGGCCTGTCTCCCAAGTCTGTGAGAGTGAGGGATCATCTTTCAGGATAGGTTGTAGATCCTTGATGATGCGCTGGAGAGGTTTTAGTTGGGGGCTGAAGGTGACAGCTAGTGGTGTTCTGTTATTTTCTTTGTTGGGCCCATCTTGTAGGAGGTGACTTCTGGGTACTCGTCTGGCTCTGTCAATCTGTTTTTTCACTTCAGCAGGTGGGTATTGTAGTTTTAAGAATGCTTGATAGAGATCTTGTAAGGTGCTTGTCTCTGTCTGAGGGATGTTGGCATACTGTGGGGCCATGCGGGTTAGCTGTGACATTATCGGGGATAGTGTTCCTGAAAGCTTGTAGTCCATCTTTGTGTGGAATATTGGTGTAGAGGGCTTCTACATCCAGAAAACACCATCCGGGCCACTATGGATGTAGAAGCCCTCTACACCAATATCAAACTGTCTTGTACTGGGCTATCTTGATTATCACTTCAAAAGTTTTTTTCTCTTACTTAATTGGCCTCTCAGAGTTGGTAAGACAACTCTCACCTTTCATGCTCTCTGTATGTGTATATATATCTCCTCAATATATGTTCCATTCTATGCATCTGAAGAAGTGGGCTGTAGCCCATGAAAGCTTATGCTCAAATAAATTTGTTAGTCTCTAAGGTGCCACAAGTACTCCTGTTCTTTTTGCGGATACAGACTAACACGTCTGCTACTCTGAAACCTGTCATTATTAATTTGACTAATGCAAAATGCTAATGCTTGTTAAGTAGGGACATTGGCCTTTCTCCATGTATCTTGCCCATGCAGTAAGGACTGAAGGATTGGGGGATGTGTGAAAAGACCACACAAAGTGAACCTGTAAAACAATTCCTTTTCCTGTTGTTTTCTCCTTTCCCACTCAGCTAAAATTCTTCGGTAATCTTGTTTACATATACACTGTTGAAAACTTGTAGGGGGTCACAACTGAATGATGACAGGTAGCAGTGTTAGTCTGTATCAGCAAAAACAACGAGGAGTCCTTGTGTCACCTTGGAGACTAACAAATTTATTTGGGCATAAGCTTTCATGGGCTGGAACCTACTTCATCAGAAGCATGAAGTGAAAAATGATGGGGGTGCTTTACCAAGTGTGAGGTCAGTCTAACAAGATAAATCAATTAACAGCAGGATACCAAAGGAGGAAAAATAACTTTTGAAGTGGTAAGAGAGTGGCTCATTACATACAGTTGACAAGAAGGTGTGAGTAACAGTAGGGGGAAATTAGTATTGGGGAAATTAAGTTTAGGATTTGTAATGACCCAACCACTCCCAGTCTTTGTTCAGGCCTAATCTGATGGTATCCAGTTTGCAAATTAATTCCAGTTCTGCAGCTTCACCTTGGAGTCTGTTTTTGAAGTTTTTTGTTGTTGAAGAATTGCCACTTTTAGGTCTGTTATTGGGTGGCCAGAGAGATTGAAGCGTTCTCCTACTGGTTTGTGAATGTTATGATTCCTGATGTCAGATTTGTGTCCATTTATTCTTTTGCGTAGAAACTGTCCGGTTTGGCCAATGTACATGGCAGAGGGGCATTGCTGGCACATGATGGCATATATCACATTGGTAGATGTGCAGGTGAACGAGCCCCGGATGGTGTGGCTGATGTGGTTAGGTCCTATGCTGGTGTCCCTTGAATAGATATGTGGACAGAGTTGGCACCAGGGTTTGTAGCAGGGTTTGGTTCCTGGGTTGGTGTTTTTGTTGTGTGGTGTGTAGTTGCTGGTGAGTATTTGCTTCAGGTTGGGAGGCTGTCTGTAGGCAAGGACTGGCCTGTCTCCCAAGTCTGTGAGAATGAGGGATCATCCTTCAGGATAGGTTGTAGATTCTTGATGATGCGCTGGAGAGGTTTTAGTTGGGGGTCATAGGTGATGGCTGGTGGCGTTCTGTTTCTTTCTTTGTTGGGCCTGTTTTGTAGTAGGTGACTTCTCGGTACCCTTCTGGCTCTGTCAATCTGTTTCTTCACTTCACCAGGTGGGTATTGCAGTTTTAAGAATGCTTGATAGAGATTCTGTAGGTGTTTGTCTCTGACTGAGGGATCGGAGCAAATGCAGTTGTATCTTAGAGCTTGGCTGTAGACAATGGATCATGTGATGTGGTCTGGATGAAAGCTGGAGGCATGTAGGTCAGTAGGTTTCCGGTCTAGGATGGTGTTTATGTGACCATCGCTTATTAGCACTGTAATGTCTAGGAAGTGGACCTCTTGGGTGGACTGGTCCAGGCCGACGTTAATGGTGGGGTGGAAATCGTTGAAATCTTGGTGGAATTCCTCAAGGGCCTCCTTCCCATGGGTCCAGATGATGAAGATGTCATCAGTGTAGTGCAAGTAGAGCAGGGATGTTAGGGGACGAGAGCTGAGGAAGCGTTGTTCTAAGTCAGCCATAAAAATGTTGGTATACTGTGGGGCCATGCAGGTACCCATAGCAGTCCCGCTGACTTGAAGGTATAAATTGTCCCCAAATCTGAAATAGTTGTGGGTGAGGACAAAGTCACAAAGTTCAGCCGCCAGGTTTGCCGTGATGGTATCGGGGATGCTATTCCTGATGGCTTGTAGTCCATCTTTGTGTGGACTATTGGTGTAGAGGGCTTCTACATCCATAGTGGCTAGGATGGTGTTTTCTGAAAGATCACCAAAGGATTGTAGTTTCCTCAGGAAGTCAGTGGTGTCTTGAAGATAGCTGGGAGTGCGTAGGGCCTGAGGAGAGAGTCTACATAGCCAGATAATTCTGCTGTCAGGGTGCCAATGCCTGAGATGATGGGACGTCCAGGATTCCCAGGTTTATGGATTTTGGGTAGCAGGTAGAATACCCCTGGTCGGGGCTCTAGGGGTGTGTCAGTGTAGATTGGCTGACAGAAGAGCTCTCTTCCATTTGCATAGAATGGCTACACAAGAGATCCTACGGCAGCGCTGCTGCATTGGTACAGCTGTGCCACTGTAAGGTCTCTAGTGTAGACATAGCCTAAGTAACCATTCTTTGGTAACTTGGGAGTTTTTCTACCTGTAATGTTTTTTGTTGTGTATTTTGTTTAGCCATGACTATAAATCAGCACCATGATTTCACATAGTTTACAGTTTAGTTTGTTTACTTGTTTTATTTTATACTTACTTCCTTGTATTTTATCCTTCCTCCTCAAAGTGTTTGCTCTTACGTAGCTAGACCTATAAATAACTGGTCTGATTTATTTACTGCTGATTCGTATCTCAGAAACTTGGCAAACAACTAATAAGTTTCAGGACACGAGTGCTAAAACGTATAGTGAGTACAAAGGTGGAGGACATATACTGTCGTCATGAGGCTGTAGATATCTAGACTAAGGTGAGTGAGTTTGCTTAAATTAGGCTTCTGAAAGTACTAGCACAGTACTGGTTTCCATACATGTTGTGTTGCTGTCAAAACTAATGCCGTCTTTCCTTTTATGTTATATCTACGCTACCACTTATGTCGGTATAATTTATGTCGCCCAGTGGTGTGAAAAAGCCACCTTCCTGAGCAACATAAGTCATACTGACTGAAGCTCTGGTGTGGACAGCGCTATGTACTGGTGAGAGAGCTTCTCACACCAACATAGCTACCACCACTCGTGGGGGCTGGAGTATGTTGGCTTTGAGCGGCTACATTAGAGAACTTACAGCTGCACTGCTGTAAACTCTCTAATCTAGTGTAGCCGTAGCCAATTACAGAGTCTGAGGAAGCTAATGTAATTAATAATAGCACTTTTTGTTTCCAAAGCTCTGTACAACTATAAAGTAATTCAGAATGCTGTGTGTGGCGTGTAAGCATTATTGCCGTTTTTCAGCTGGGGAACCAGAGACAGAAAGAAATTACTTACTGTCGAGCTATGAGGAAGTCATTGGCAGAGCTGAGATTAAAAGTCAGGATTTCCTGACCCCCAATTCCTTCCTCTAGAGACTGTGCTTGTTTTAGTAATAGAGTAAAGGCTCCTAACTAGTGGGACTTTTGGGGACATCATGTTGTGAGAGATCTTTCTTACAGTGTGCAATAAGCTCTCAAATACCACACAGTGATTTCAAATATTTAAAGTCATTGATCACTGTTAGTTTGCTCCTAAATTTATTAGCTTCTTTATATTTGAACAATGACAGATCTTTTCTTTTACTTTTAGTTTAGCTACAGATATATGTTTCAGTTGTGGCTGATTAGAACAAACAAACAGGAATTTGATGTCCTCTTTCCTTAAACATTTGTCTCAATTTCAAATTGAGGAGACTGGGAGGAAATGACTGATTTTGTTTACTGTATTTTTTGAGGTGCAAAACTTATTGTAAAACTAAATTAAGCTATTGCTAGCTTTGACACTGAGTAGCTTCAGGCTTCCCATAGGGTGAAATCAGATGGCTAGAATCTTTTTGAGGAATTTTCCCCAATTTCTTAAGAGCATTATTGAGGCACCGCATTTTATGTGTTAAACGTTAGAACCATTAAAAATGCCATATTAGTAACTGTACCGTGAAAATGCAAATGCAACTGGACTTGATCTTCCCTTTCTCCGGGTCTGTGATTGGCTGGATATTGTCAGTGTCTACGCTGGGTGTTCAGGGCTAAAATTCCACCTTTGTTATTGCACAGTGTTTTGCCAGCTACCTGGGGCAGCAAGTTCTAGTGGTGACTGAAGGGATGCTGGGAAGGTTGATGGCTCAGATTTAACATATACAATATAATAGATTTAACAATATAATAGGAATATGTCTAATGCCCAATTAGTCTTGGAAAATTTATCTACTGCTCTAAAATAAGCTTTGCAGCATCCGCTTCCTGGCAATCCTATGATAACAAGCACAATTGCACGTATGTGACATTCTTCTACTCTGGAGGAAGTGCCTGGGGGAGAAACTGTGGGAGAAGGAGGTCAGAGAGGTGCCAGTGAAAATATTTAAAAAAAAAAAATGCTTTCAAAATTCTTTCTGGTGACTTCTAGTATGTTGGCTATTCAAACATTTTTAGTATTTTGATCCACAGTTTTGTTTCTGACGGTTGTGAGGTCATCTGAGTAAAAAGTTCTGAATTGTGTGTCATGATCAACTCTCTGCATAGCCAAGGAACTACCCAATAACAACCTACACTTTCATAGAGACTATTTTAATAGTCTCTATTAAGGGATCTAGCTGTTTCTAATAGCAAGGAACAGTTATGACACCATTTTTTCCCCTATTTAATAAGCTATCTCCTGTATATGCACTGAAAATAAACAAACTCTTTACTTTTGCATAACACTTTTGGAAAGTTTCCGGTTCAGTCATAGCAATTTTTATTTACACAAACATTTCTGATTCATGCTTTGAAATATCCTCTTACTGGTTTTATTTACAATATGCACTGGCAGGCCTGCAAGCTGACAAAACATCTTTCAAACTGAACAAAAACAGATTTTGGACTGACCATATAGTCACAATATCATAATTAATTTGATCTATAGCTTTAATGGAAATTTTAATAGGTAGAAAACTATAAATGCGCCCATTATGCAGGTAAAACCCTTTTTGGACAACCCAAGCTAAGGAATGTCCAGTGTTTTACTTTGGATGGCTGGTCTTGAAGATAAATCTAGAGTGCTTCAGGAAGTGTTGCTGGTGGTCTCCCAAAAGGCTTCACTCTTCCCTGTAAACCAGTTATCAGCTAATGATACAGCATTTTGAGGTCATCAGCTATTCCAGGGCACTGTTCCTGAGCGTGGGTGTAGGGCAGAGGAAAAGAGTTCTAAGAGGGCATCTGGTTGGTGACCACTCCATCTTCCATAAAGTCAATGGGAGTTTTTCTGTTAACTTCGATGATTATTGGATCAGGCCCCAGGTGCACAACCTTTCTTCAGAAGGAGTCAAAGGATAACTTAAACACTCACAATTCCTTCAGACAGAGAGCTGCAGTATGATAAGCAGCCCCAGTGAGTTACATGGAGGTTGTATTGGCATTTTTATCCAAAGCCATTGGGCGGTGTGTGGCGGGGGGAACTCCCACCCATCTTATGAATAAGGATATGATGGAAAGTTATTTCCCAAGTGAATACTGAGGCATTTATCGCCGTTATCAACATGCAGAGATACAAAAGTTAAACTTTATTAAAATTCAGTTATCCTAACATCTTTTCATCTGAAAGTATTTGTGCCGCTTCTTTCACGCTGTTAGAAGAAAATTGTTCTTTGAAAGTTGACACTATACTCTGGAAAAAAAACATGAGTTTGTTTTTACATAGGATGGAAATCAAGTACAGCTTTAATTACTAGGAGACTAATAGTCTCTCCATAATAGTAGCTAGCATGTTAAGAACATAAGAATGGCCATACTGGGTCACACCAAAGGTCCATCCAGCCCAGCATCCTGTCTGCTGACAGTGGCCACTGCCAGGTCCCCCAGAGGAAGTGAATCTAACAGGTAATGATCAAGTGATCTCACTCCTGCCATCCATCTCCAGCCTTTGACAAACAGAGGCTAGGGACACCATTCCTTACCTATCCTGGCTAATAGCCATTAATGGACTTAACCTCCATGAATTTATCTAGTTCTCTTTTAAACGCTGTTATCGTGCTAACCTTCACAACCTCCTCAGGCAAGGAGTTCCACAGATTGACTGTGTGCTGTGTGAAGAAGAACTTCCTTTTATTTGTTTTAAACCTGCTGCCCATTAATTTCATTTGGTGGCCCCTAGTTCTTCTATTATGGGAACAAGTAAATAACTTCTCCTTATTCACTTTTTCCACAGCACTCATGATTTTATATACCTCTATCATATCCTCTCTTAGTCTCCTCTTTTCCAAGCTGAAAAGTCCTAGCCTCTTTAATCTCTCCTCATATGGGACCCATTCCAAATCCCTAATCATTTTAGTTGCCCTTCTCTGACCCTGTTCTAATGCCAGTATATCTTTTTTGAGATGAGACCACATCTGTACGCAGTATTCAAGATGTGGGTGTACCATGGATTTATATAAGGGCAATAAGATATTCTCTGTCTTAGGCTAGGTCCACACTACCCGCCTGATTCGGCGGGTAGAGGTCGATCTTCTGGGATCGATTTATCGCGTCTCATCTGGACGCGATAAATCGATCCCAGAAGCGCTCCCCCGTCGACTGCGGAACTCCTGCTCGCCGAGAGGAGGAAGCGCTGTCGATGGGGGAGCTTGCCTGCGCCGCGTGGACCCGCAGTAAGTAAACTTAATTCAATCTAGGAAACGTCGACTTCAGCTACGCTATTCTCGTAGCTGAAGTTGCGTTTCCTAGATCGATCCCCCGCCCCAGTGTGGACCAAGCCTTATTCTCTATCCCTTTTTTAATGATTCCTAACATCCTGTTCGCTTTTTTGACTGCCGCTGCACACTGCGTGGACGTCTTCAGAGAACTATCCATGATGACTCCAAGATCTCTTTCCTGATTAGTTGTAGCTAAATTAGCCCCCATAATATTGTATGTATATTTGGGGTTATTTTTTCTAATGTGCATTACTTTACATTTATCCAGATTAAATTTCATTTGCTATTTTGTTGCCCAATCACTTAGTTTTGTGAGATCTTTTTGAAGTTCTTCACAGTCTGCTTTTGTCTTAACTATCTTGAGCAGTTTAGTATCGTCTGCAAACTTTGCCACCTCACTGTTTACCCCTTTCTCCAGATCATTTATGAATAAGTTGAATAGGATTGGTCCTAGGACTGACCCTTGGGGAACACCACTAGTTACCCCTCTCCATTCTGAAAATTTACCATTTATTCCTGCCCTTTGTTCCCTTTTAACCAGTTCTCAATCCATGAAAGGATCTTCCCTCTTACTACGCTTAGGACATTTTTAAATCTAGTACAGTTTTACATGAGGTGGGGTAGTATTTTAAATAGACCGTATTAATTAGTTTGCCATCTGGCCTACTTTAAAATCTAGCAAAATATGATGTGATTTTTAATACTTTTGTATAAATATTGATTAATAAATAGACGCTGTATCACTAGGGTCTATATTTAGTGATTTGTTAACACAGAACAATTATCAACCAGCAAAGGGAGGGCAAGCTAACGCAAACTGTATTGGTAATTCTGGTGCAAAAGCCAGTGACTGATGAGGCACTATAACTTCATCTCTTTCTGCAAACACAGGAGGAAATAGTTGGTGAAATAACGAAGGATAAAGTGGGTATGAGAAACTTACTTTAAAAATTCCTAGCAGTATCTTACACTATGGAGAGTAAAAATGCCTAGTGTTTTTTGTAGTGGAAGCATTTGGCCTGGTCTACCTTACAAATTGGGGTTGGCATAGTTACAGCAGTTGTGGTGTTAAAAAATCCACACCTCTGAGCACTATCCTGCCCTAATTCTTGCTGTAGGAGCAGCTAAGCTGACAGAAGAATGCTTCTGTTGGCCTAGCTACCATCACTTAGGGAGGTGGAGTTCCTACAGTGATGGAAAAACATCTTCCGTTGCTGTAGTCTTATGTTTATACTACCAGGTTACAATGGCATAGCTACCCGGCCGTAGCTATACTGCTGTAGTGCAAACATGGCCTAATCCTGGTCTATACCGAAAATTTAGGTCGACCTAGCTATGTTGCTCTGGGGCTTGAAAAATTCACACCCTCAAGAGATGTAGTTAGGCCAAACTACCTCCAGTTTAAATGCCATTGGGTTGATGGAAGAATCCTTCTATCGATCTAGCTTAGCTACCACTTCTCAGGGGGGTGGATTAACTACAGCAATGGAAATCCCCCTTCTGTTGCTATAGCAATTGTTTACACTATGGTGCTACAGCAGCACAGCTGTGCCACTGTAGCATCTGTAGTGTAGACATAGCCTAAGTCTTTTATTTAAGAAGCTGACCAAGCAGCAGGTATTTCTAAGGTTGCGTTGATTACCATTCTGTTTTCATATCACCTTTTCCAGAGAATAGAATAACCACTTCTGCGAAGTGTTACTCAACCACTGAGGTGGGGCAGAACTGCATGCCACCATTATATGCTGTGAACATCTGAGTAAGAATGGATGAGACATAAAACAGAGGTACTGACGACTTGTGTTCACTTGATTCATTGCCTTTCCTGTAAGTAAGAGTAAATGGTTTTAACCCCAGTGTCCTGCCCAAATAAGACTAATAGCATTCTGCTGACCTAAATTTCTCCTGTAGCTTTGACCGGTTCTGTTCCCGCCCCCACCCCCCTGGCTTTCCTATTCTAAATTGCTGTGGAGTGTTGGTATGTTCTAACTGTTTATGCCACTGGTGCAATCCGCTGAAGAGATGGCTGCAATTTAGTCCTATTCTTCCCATTACCAATCTTCCTATACCACGGTCCCCTATGCCAGGGCTCTGTGCAATCCCATCCTTCCTTCCTTCCCCTCCCCGCTCGTGGGCTCCAGCCTGAGCCTGGACATCTACACTGCAATTTTATAGCCCTGTGAGCCTAACACAGGCCTGCTGCGGGTGTTTGACTGCAGTGTACCCTGAGGCAAAAAATTGCCCCTTTCTCAGAGGCGAGACAAGGCCTGGGAGTATCAGTACTCTTGTTTTGAGAGCGAGCACGGCACTCAGTTCACCTTCTTGGGCTGTGGGGCACTTATGCAGCTGGCTGTTACTTGCTGCTGTGCAATAGTTAAGGCTGCATCAGTGTGTTAAGTTTTATGAAAGCATGTTTGTTTGCATTTTGCTTGAATGTAAAGATGAACTTTGAGCTGAAACTTGCACAGGAACATTCCTTTCTGCCTCTCCTTCAGTGGTCCCAACAGGAGTTCATTTTTAATGTTTGGCCCCTTAATGGAGAGCAAACTTCTTTTCTTTTCTGGGTGTGTGTGGTGGTCTAACTGAACTTGAAATTGAAAATTTCCATGCATTTTATTCTTAGTCCATAATGTAGCCTAGAACCAGTGTTAATTTTATAGTGTAGGGGAGGAGGATGGCTTTTTTAGTTTTGTCTCTTGTTGGTTAACAGTCACTGCCTACCCTCCGCAACAATATTATTACATATTTGAGAGCTAGAGCCTAACAGGAAAACTAAGGTATTAAATCTGTAATGCTGATAGGTTTACTTCATGCTGTTATATTTAGTTAATCTTAGAGGGTTGAGAAACTAATTCTCTTTAATTTATGCAATACATTTCTAGATAGAAGTGGATGAGTTAAGAGTGAAATGACAGTCATAACTAAGAACATCACTGTGCTTGTTGGTTTGCAGCTTAACTAGAGATGGTTGAAAAATGGTATTTCTGTCCTGCAGGAAATTCAGAGACTTTGAAATTCCCAAAGTGGGACAAAAAGTTAATCTCTGATTTTTTGTTTTTGTTTTTTTTGTTTTTCAACAAATGGAATATTCTGAAAAATGTAGTTTTAACCTTTATTATTTTGACAAGCTCAAAACATTCTTATATAATATATACATATTTCAATAATTTCCCATAACGAATTTTGAAATCATATGTTCCTGCAGAATGTTTTGATTCTGTTTGGAAATGGCATTTTCCAACTGAAAACTGCTGTCACAACTTTTTTCAGCCAGTTCTAATTGTAACGCTATGAATGCATGTGTTTTTGTTGTATATTTACAGGTTATCCCAAGTTTTTCAAACACTTGAGCTGTCTCAGCACTGTTGACAAAGCTAAGATGGCTGTAAACTCAGTAAGTAGTTAAATATTCAATTTTATTTTCTGTGGGTAGCAGCCTACTGAGTAATGAATTAATAATCAGGTTAATTAAAAGTGGACATAGGTATACATGACTTTATTTTTTTTAAAAAGTTTCTTGACTTTAGTTTCCTAATCTATAAAATGGGGAAAATACTTGCCTGCATCACAGGGTATTGTGGGGATGAATGAACTAATGCTTCAAGTCTCTGATATCACAGTGATAGATGTAGTTTATGAATCTAGCACTCTGCCATTCTTGGAGGGTACTATGAGAATACAAACCTACCTATCATACAATTACAGTAGAACTTTGTTAATTTACATTAATCATTGGGTGACCAGTTATTGATTACTATCCTATGGCTAGAAGGAGAAAAAATACACAACATAAAGTATTCTGCATGACAAGATATACCTTGCTGATTATAATGAGTAGTTTTCATTATAATTCAGAATGTAATGGTATTTGTTCTATAGTGTATTTGGTAAAAGTAATGAAGTATTAGCAGAGTGCTGTAGTGAGATCTGATAATTAGCACTGAAGCGACGCTGTCAACTGGAAAATCAAATTTATCACTGAAAAATTTGCACCTAACATAGTAACTACCCCCTAAATTCTTACAGCTGAAATATGTTATCAGAAAAAAAAAAAATGCGCAATTTTTCCAGATTTGTTTTTTATTTTCACTGGGTTTTTTTCAATAAAAGAGAAACTAACTGTGCAGAAGAGACTCTTAAGGAAGCAAAAAAAAAATTCTCTTTATAAAGAAATTTGAAATCTAAATTTAAAACATATTTAGAGGGTGATGTGATCTATTGGAAGCTAGTTGTATTTTCTTTTTAAATTAATCCCTCAGTTGAATGTGTCTAAGGGCTGGTCCACACTACCCGCCTAATTCGGCTGGTAGAGATCGATCTTCTGGGATCGATTTATCGCGTCTCATCTGGACGCGATAGATAGATCCCAGAAGCGCTCCCCCGTTGACTGCGGAACTCCTGCTCGCCGAGAGGAGGAAGCGCTGTCGACGGGGGAGCCTGCCTGCGCCGCGCGGACCCGAAGTGAGTACTTTTAGTTCGATATAGGAAACGTCGACTTCAGCTACGCTATTCTCGTAGCTGAAGTTGCGTTTCCTATATCGATCCCCCGCCCCAGTGTGGACCAGCCCTAAGGGTATGTCTACACTACGAGAGTAGATCGATTTTACTTAAAGCGAATTTGTGGAACCGATATTACAAAGTCGAACGTGTGTATCCACACTAAGGACAGTAATTCGACTTTGTGAGTCCACACTAACGGGGCAAGCGTCGACATTGGAAGCGGTGCACTGTGGGTAGCTATCCCACAGTTCCCGCAGTCCCCGCTGCCCATTGGAATTCTGGGTCGAGCCCCCAATGCCTGCTGGGGCAAAAAAATGTGTCGAGGGTGGTTTTGGGTAACTGTCGTCATCCAACCGTCACTCCCGCCCTCCCTCCGTGAAAGCGCCGGCGGGCAATCAGTTCGCGCACTTTTCTGGTGATTGACAGCGCGGACGCCACAGCACCGCGAGCATGGAGCCCGCTGCGATCATCGCTGCAGTTATGGCCGTTGTCAACACCTCGCGCCTTATCATCCACCTTTTTCAGAGGCAGATGTTGAGAAATCGGGCGAGGAGGCTACGGCAGCGCGGTGAGAACATTAAGTCTGAGAGGGGCACAGACCTCTCTCAAAGCACGGGACCCCGCGCCGTGGACATCATGGTGGCAATGGTCATGTTGATGCTGTGGAACGGCGATTCTGGGCCCGGGAAACAAGCATGGGCTGGTGGGACCGCATAGTGCTGCAGGTCTGGGATGAATCACAGTGGCTGCGAAACTTTCGGATGCGTAAGGGAACTTTCCTGGAACTTTGTGAGTTGCTGTCCCCTGCCCTGAAGCGCAAGGACACCCGGATGCGAGCAGCCCTGACTGTCCAGAAGCCAGTGGCCTTAGCCCTCTGGAAGCTTGCAACGCCAGACAGCTACCGGTCAGTCGCCAATCAATTTGGAGTGGGCAAATCTACCGTGGGGGTTGCTGTGATGCAAGTAGCCAGCGCAATCGTTGAGCTACTGCTCTCAAAGGTAGTGACCCTGGGAAACGTGCAGGTGATCATAGATGGCTTCGCTGCGATGGGATTCCCAAACTGCGGTGGGGCTATAGATGGAACTCACATCCCTATCCTGGGACCGGACCACCAGGCCAGCCAGTACATTAACCAAAAGGGCTACTTTTCAATGGTGCTGCAAGCACTGGTGGACCATAGGGGACGTTTTACCAACATCAACGTCGGATGGCCAGGCAAGGTTCATGACGCTCGCGTTTTCAGGAACTCTGGTCTGTTTAGACGGCTGCAGGAAGGTATTTACTTCCCGGACCACAAAATAACTGTTGGGGATGTGGAGATGCCTATAGTGATCCTCGGGGACCCAGCCTACCCGCTAATGCCCTGGCTCATGAAGCCCTATACAGGCGCCCTGGACAGTGAAAAAGAACTCTTCAACTACCGGCTGAGCAAGTGCAGAATGGTGGTGGAGTGTGCTTTTGGATGTCTGAAGGGGAGATGGAGAAGCTTACTGACTCGCTCTGATCTCAGCGAAACCAATATCCCCATTGTTATTGCAGCTTGCTGTGTGCTCCACAATCTCTGTGAGAGCAAGGGGGAGACCTTTATGGCGGGGTGGGAGGTTGAGGCAAATTGCCTGGCTGCTGATTACGCCCAGCCAGACAGCCGGGCGATTAGAAGAGCCCAGCGGGACACGCTGTGCATCCGGGAAGCTTTGAAAGCTAGGTTCCAGAGTGACCAGGGTAACCTGTGACTATTACGTTTGTTTAAACAGAAGCTGAACCTGCCCCCGTTTCTTTACCCAGTTAATGTTGACTATCCTCTCCAGTTACCAACTCCCTTCCCCCCCTTCCAACACACCTTTAAAAATAAAATCAATGAAACTTTGTTCATTAACACCGTTTTCTTTATTAAGGATTTCGCGGTAAAGGGTTGAAACTGGGACGCAGACTGTGGTGGGGAGCGGGTATAGTGATGGAAAGGACGCTTCTAAACTCGAGGAATGACAGGCTCCTGCTCCTAGAGTGGTCCGCAGTCGTGGACTGGTTGTTTCAACGGAGCCTGCCACCCCTCCTTTTCGGGACTCTGTGTGGGGGGGCTATGTGACTTTGTGGCGGGGGTGGGCGGTTACAGATCCCCTGCTGCGTGGCTCTGTCATCCAGGCTAAGGACCGCTGCATAAGATCTGTAACCGCCCTCCCCCGCCACAAACTCACATAGCCCCCCCACACAGAACATGAAAACCACCTCCCAGACTGACCAGTGTGCCTAGTGACTGCAATGTGTGTGTGACCTTCTGCTGAACCTGCCCCCGTGTCTGTACCCTGGTAAAGGTGACTGTGCTCTCCAATTACCAACCCCCTTCCCCCCCCCCCCTTCAAACACACTGTCCTCTAAAAGAACACGACGGAAACAGTAATTAACAGAAATGTATTTTTTATTAAGAACTACACAGTTAGGGGATGAAACTGGGACGGGGGCTTGGGTGAGGTGCATTTGGAGGGAAGGAAAGGACGTATCAAATCTTTGGGAATGAGAGCCTTCTGCAATGTGAGCAGTCTGCAGGGGTGGAGTGACTGTTTTCATGGCCCCTGCCGCCCCTCCTTCTTGGGACTTTGGGTGAGGGGGGGATGGGACTTTGTGGCGGGCGAGGGCGGTTAGAGATAGAATGCAGCGGGGCTCTGTCCTCCTGCCTCCGGTCCTGCAGAACATCTACAAGGTGCCGGAGCATGTCCGTTTGCTCCCTCATTAGTCCAAGCAGCGTTTGAGTCGCCTGCTGGTCTTCCTGCCGCCACCTGTCCTCCCGTTCGCTGTATGATCGCTGGTATTGCGACATGTTCTCCCTCCACTGGGTCTGCTGTGCCGCCTCGGCTCGGGAACAGACCATAAGTTCTGAGAACATCTCATCCCCTGTCCTTTTCTTTCAGCGCCTGATCTGCGCCAGCCTCTGGGAGGGGGATGCCGGGGTAGCTCGGGAGACACTCGCAGCTGTGGGATGGGAAAAAGGGAGTGAATTCCTCAAAAAGATACATTTTTGCAAACAATGAATATAGTCTTTCTCTGTGAACAAGACCATGCACAGTACCTATCATGTGCACTCAGTACAAGGTCGAATTTTCTGTCTTCACCTTGAGTGCCTGGGGTCTTGCTGTACAGATCACACAAGCGGGGCCGGACAACGGAATTCTGCTAGCAGCCGGCCATGGTAAGCCGTAGACTTTTGGCTGCTTAAAGCTTAATTTACATCTGTGCCCTCCTTTCACGTTCCAAGCAATGCTCCTAGCGTTGGCCAGTTCCTGCTGCCGGCGATCTGGCCGGCATGAACTCTACCCCTGTCCCACCCCCATCGCGGCTGTCCCCGGGAAAGATCCCTGCATGCTGCCGGCGAACCACTCAGCAGGAACGGTTCGCCTCCCCGCCCCCACCACGTGGCTGGGCTCGGGAAAGATCCCTGCACGCTGCCGGCGATCCGGCCGGCATGAACTCTGCCCCTGTCCCACCCCCGTCGCGGCTGTCCCCGGGAAAGATCCCTGCATGCTGCCGACGAACCGCTCAGCAGGCAAGGTTCGCCTCCCCGCCCCCACCGCGTGGCTGTCCCCGGGAAAGATCCCTGCACGCTGCCGGCGAACCGCTCAGCATGAACGGTTCGCCTCCCCGCCCACACCGCGTGGCTGTAAACCGCTGGTTACAGTTATTTAAAGGAACAGGCAATCAGTCCCCATACTAAAATTCCCCTAATTCAAAGCAGGTCACCATGAGTGATATCACTCTGATGAGGATTATGGAGGCAGAGAAAGACCGCATGCTGCGTGAATGCCAGCAAACACCAGGGCCGTATGCCGCCATGCTTTGCCAGGCAATGATCCCGGAGTACCTGCTGCTAGCCTGGCGTGGAAAAGTTTCCTACCATGGAGGAGGCAATAAGACCGCTCTCCCCAGGAACCTGATGCAAAGGCTTTCACATTACCTCCAGGAGAGCTTTGTGGAGATGTCCCAGGAGGATTTCTACTCTATCCCCAGACATGTTAACAGACTTTTCCAGTAGCTGCACTGGCAAGGACTAAAAAGATAAGCGCCTAGGGCAAACTAATCATTAAAAACCCATTGCTAACATACCATGCCTATTCTATTCAAAATAAATGTTTAAAACACTGATGTTTCCCCTGATTCACGGTCCGGGTTACCGCCTTGGGAGGGTTGGTAGGGGATCTCCGTGAGGGTGATGAAGAGATCCTGGCTGTCGGGAAAATCAGCGTTGAAAGCGCTGTCGACTTCTTCGTCCTCCTCATCTCCTTCCTCATCTTCCCCATCCGCGAACAGCTCCGAGGAAGCGGCCGTCGACAATACCCCATCGTCAGAGTCCACGGACAGTGGTGGGGTAGTGGTGGCGGCCGCACCTAGAATGGAATGCAGTGCCTCGTAGAAACGGCATGTCTGGGGCTGAGATCCGGAGCGTCCGTTTGACTCTTTGGTCTTCTGGTACGCTTGTCTCAGCTCCTTGATCTTCACGCGGCACTGCGTTGCATCCCGGCTGTATCCTCTCTCCGTCATGGCTTTTGAGATCTTCTCGTAGATCTTCGCATTCCGTCTTTTCGATCGCAGCTCCGAAAGCACGGACTCATCGCCCCACACAGCGATCAGATCCAAGACTTCCCGATCAGTCCATGCTGGGGCCCTCTTTCTATTCAGTGATTGCATGGTCACCTCTGCTGGAGAGCTCTGCATCGTTGCCAGTGCTGCTGAGCTCGCCACGATGTCCAAACAGGAAATGAGATTCAAACTGGCCAGACAGGAAAAGGAATTCAAATTTTCCCGGGGCTTTTACTGTGTGGCTGGTCAGAGCATCCGAGCTCGGACTGCTGTCCAGAGCGTCAACAGAGTGGTGCACTGTGGGATAGCTCCCGGAGCTATTAGCGTCGAATTCCGTACACACTAACCCTAATTCGACATGGCCATGTCGAATTTAGCGCTACTCCCCTCGTCGGGGAGGAGTACAGAAATCGATTTAAAGAGACCTCTATGTCAAACTAAATAGCTTCGTTGTGTGGACGGGTGCAGGGTTAATTTGAAATAACGCTGCTAAATTCGACATAACCTCCTAGTTAGACCAGGCCTAAGCCTCTCACTCCACTTCTCAGGAGACTTTGTATATCTATTTTTTGTGTGTGTGAGTGTAATGAATTTATGAATGAGTGCAATGAGAATTAGTGGGCTTTTACTGTATTTACATGTGACACTTAATGTTTTTTTAGAAATGATTATATTGTTCTAACTTTGCAATATGAATGTTTTTTCCCACCTTCACCTCAATTTTGCTATTTAGGAGCTACCACCATACTATGAAAATCATGGTTATCAGCCAGAAAACGTCTATATTTCCAGACAGCCTGTGGATGCTAACGTGTATCCACAGTACCCTCCTCCATATTATCCTCCGTCAGTGCCACATTATGTCCCAAGAGTTCCTGTTCATCAGTCAGCTCCCCCAGTAGTACAGCCAAAGCCTCCATCAGCGAAAATGTGCACATCAGGTAAGATTTGTCTGGTTTTCTTTTTATGTAGATTGATTACAGTCTGGCATATGTTTAACAGATGAAACTTGTTTCCTTTCAAGCTCTTATGTTGAGGGACTATCCCAGGAGTACCTCTTTGTCCCTGAGAGTGCTAGGTAGCCAAACAAGTCAATTACTATTATACTTTTTTGTAAAAGGTGTGAGGAGTTGGGTGGTTCTTTGAAGTGATGATGAGATAGGGAGACTCTGTAACATCTGAATTGCAGATTCACGCCTGCTTAGTAGTGATTGAAAACTGTCCATCTAAGGGCATGTCTTCACTAGCAATGTTAAAACGCTGGCTTTAACACCAGGGCATAGCACTGGGAGAGCTCTCTCCCAGTGCTATAAAAACCCCACCTCCGCGAGGGGAATAGCTCCCAGCGCTGGGAGCGCGGTTCCCAGTGTTGGGGCACTGTCTACACTGGCGCTTTACAGCACTGAAACTTGCAGTGCTCAGGGGGGTGTTTTTTCACACCCCTGAGCGAGAAAGTTGCAGCGCTGTAAAGTGCCAGTGTAGACAAGCCCTAGGTTTACTTGCAGGGAGATATGGATGGAGGCTAGCCTAGTAAAATAATTTGTTTGCAAACCTAACTCTTCTTTTTCTCCCTTTTTAATTACAGAAGTTAAGAAAGCTCTATGCATCATTTTATCTGTTGCAATAATACTATCGGGTGCCATAACTGCAGCTGTCCTTATCTGGTATTTTGGTAAGAATGTGTTGTTTGTGTTGATAGAAATCTTTTATTCAAAGCTAAAATGTCTTGAGATTTTCCATTTCCCAACATAAGTGTGTCATCTTCCAGAAGGGTAAGTTAGAACAAGAATTTCCTGTTCTAAATCTCTTTTATGAATGCAACTTATTTTAATATCTAAAAGCTTAATTATTTGTCATAACCAGTGTCACTGTTGCTGTTGTCCTTTCCTTTAACTTCAAATATATTTACATTTGATAAGTGTCCTTGACTCAGCAGCACCCTCTTATTCATCTGAATTCTCTGAGATCCCACAAACTGTTTAGCAACAGTTGGTCTAGGACAAGCTTTTGTACAACTATTTTAGTAATGTGATATCAAAGTATAACTGTGCCTCAGTGGGTCACAACTGAGGATGCCAAATTCAGGACGAACTGCTGAGAAATAGGGCAGATATACCCCAAGACTGGTGGCTAATCCCCCGTAGGATTTACCAATCCAGCAACAAAAGTAAACTTCTGTTTCACCACACTGGCTCACAGGAAGTCATAAAAGCAGTTTCCTTGGGCATTCCAGTTCTTATGTCACCACCAAAAACACTGGATTTAAAAGAGAGTGGTTCTTTACAACCAGTCTCATCAAATAAAGGGTTCTTCTGATCCCAAAGGACCAGCCACACACCCAGGTCAATATACAACTTAGATCTTACCCAAAAATCGTGCTGATGCCAATCCTTTAGTATCTAAAATCTAAAGGTTTATTCATAGAAAGAAAGAAAGGTGAGAGTTAAAATTGGTTAGAGGAATCAAATACATACAGTAATTGCAAAGTTCTTGCTTCAGGCTTGTAGCAGTGATGGAATAAACTTCTGTCTTGATAAGTCTTTGGTTGCTTCCAAATCATTGGAAGGTCCTCAGTCCCTTGGTTAGAATGCTCCCATTAGTATAAGTTCATAGTCCAGAGTCTTGAGCAAGAAAGAGGCTGGAGCAGGATAGAAGCAAAATGGGCCTTTTATAGCTTCTACCATGTGGAGGGAATCCCATTGTTCTTACTGTGGAAAATTAGAGCAACAAGATGGAGTTTGGAGTCACATGGGCAAGTCCCATGTCCATGCATTTTGCCTAGTCGCATCAGGAAATTCCATTAAGTGTAGATAGGCATCTCCCATGGTCCATTGTCAGTTGAACGTTCTTTTGATGGGCCACTCAATTTGAATAGTCCCTCCAAGATGTGCTGGCTAGCTACCTTGTGGGCATTACCCCAGGAGCAAACATTTCAAATCCAGGTATAGAGCCAATACTCATAACTTCAAATACAAAAATGATACATGTATACAAATAGCAGAATTATAGTCAGTGAGTCATAACCTTTCCACAGACACCTCACTTGATAACTTTATACAAGATTTGTTGCAAATATATAACAGTGGTTACAACAATGATCTATATGGTCATATTTTAATCAGATAATGTCACACTAGGATTAAGAGTGCAGTTTGCCCCAGAATAAAGGGCTTTTATAAGGTCTAAGTGACACTGGGCATAGAAGTTTTAAGTTATACGGTTTCCCCCTAACTGCAACCCTGAAGGGAAGTGAAGGGAAAGGGAAGAAAGGAAGGATCGGGTATGTGTAGACATATTAGGCCTGACTAATTTTTCACAAGTGCTTCATAGAACTGATTGGAGCACTTCATTGCCATGAAATATGCTGTTTTGTCAAAGCTGAAATGTTTTGTGGAGATGTATTGGTTTTCACTAAACTTTTGAAGGGAAGGTTTTTGGGTCTGGGGCAGAGGCAGATAGTTGGAGGTGCAGACACACCCAACACCACTTCCTATGTCAAAAGTGAACGCATTTCCTTAAAATTTCGGCAAATTGAATAGACCAGGGGTGGCCAACCTGTGGCTCTTCAGAAGTTAATATGTGGCTCCTTGTGTAGGCACCGACTCTGTGGCTGGAGCTACAGGTGCCAACTTTCCAATGTGCCGGGGGTGCTCACTGCTCAATCCCTGGCTCAGCCACAGGCCCTGGCCCCACTCCACCCCTTTCTGCCCCCTCCCCTGAGCCTGCCGTGCCCTCGCTCCTCCCCCCCCCCCCAGAGCCTCCTGCACGCCACGAAACAGCTGATTGGGAGGTGTAGGGAGGGAGGGGGGAGGCACTAATCGGCAGGGCTGCCGGTGGACGGGAGGCGCTGGGAGCGGGGCGGGGGAGCTGATGGGGGGCTGCTGATGTATTACTGTGGCTCTTCGGCAATGTACATTGGTAAATTCTGGCTCCTTCTCAGGCTCAGGTTGGCCACCTCTGGAATAGATCTCCTCTAGTCCACTCTGGTGCTAAACACCAGCAGCTCCCACTTGCTTCAAGTGGAGTCGGGAGAACTCATCAGCTCTTTAAAAAATATAAAATAAAATCAGACCCTCTATTTCATCTTCTAATATTAGAGCTGGTTCAAATAGTTTAATTGAAGCATTTTTTCAGTGAAGAAACTGATTTCCACTAAAACACAAATGTTCATTTTGGTAGAAGTTTTCTGCTGGGAAGAACTGGAAAAACTTGCAGTTTTCTGGGGCTTTTTGCCCTCTCTTCTTTTTCCTCCCCACACCGTGTGTGTGTGTGTGTGCGTGTGATGGTGGTAGTGGAAGGAACAAGTGTGAAGAAGAGTGAGGGGAAGAATTCAAAAAAGAGAATATTTCAACTCTCAAACTGGAAGACCAAAGAATTCTGGCATTGGGTATAGGAGAAGGAAAAAACGTGACACCGCACGCCCCCTCCCCAAGTTTGAAGTTTTTAATAGAGGAAAATATAGCACTTTTTGACCGGTTTTAATGAACATATACCAAAAAATTGCAGAATGACACATTCAGTACAGAGTGGATTTTGCTTAATATTGAATTCACTTCCTCCCCACAAGAAAAAACTTTCTCATTTTTATAGTGATGATTTGAAATGGAACAAGCTGACTTAATTGACATCCTAACAGAAATCTGGCTCCCAAGCAGGCTGTTTGAAGCCTTAAGTATGTGTTTAAATTTAGTCAAACACCTGTGGGCTCAAAGCAGGGGCACCTGGGTAAAACTTAATGGATTGTGTTATTCAGGAGGTCAGTCTAGATGGTCTAATAATTTAATTGTGCCACTTCCTGCAGCTCCCATTGGCTGGGAACGGCAAACCGCGGACACTGGGAGCTGAGGGGCTCTGTGCCTGCAGACGCTCCAAATAAACAAAACGTCCCAATCCGCCAGCGGCTTACCCTGACGGGTTGGAGCCAAAGTTTGCCACCCTCTGAAATATAGGGTCGGCTTATGAAATGGTCATACAATTTTTGCTATTTTTACCTAACCATCCTGGGGGTCAGCTTATAAACGAACGGGCTAATGAACGAGTATATACGGTACATTCTTCCATTTTACCAGCCCTCTTGCCCATATTTCTTTTGTATGTGCTCTCCCCAAATTGTACGAACAATCAAAAGCTCTTTCAACATATGCCTTGATTAAATTCATATTCTCCTAGAAATCTCAGCAGAAATCATAACAATTTGAGGCTCACTCTTATCTTAAGGATCCATTTTAATGACCACACACCTATCTCCTTTCCACTCTGATCCCCTTGCAGTGGCCAATAGCTGTCTTGGCTCATCAATAGAGTGTGGATCTTCAGGAACATGTGTCTCACCATCTCAGTGGTGCGATGGAGTGGCCCACTGTTCCAATGGTGAAGATGAAAACCGATGTGGTAAGTATTTCAAGTATGCAGAGGTAAAATTGTTCTTGGAAGCCTGTTGGTGACATCTCCTTCCTTAGCCCTTGTCTACATTAGAAAGTGGCACTAGCTTAGTTTAAGGTGTGACTTTAACCAATTTAGTTAAACCAGTGCAAACCCCTGTATGGACAGTCTTTTTTTGGTTTTAGAATGGCTTAATATCAGTTACCTTAAGTCCATTGCTAATCGAGTTGCTGGACTAAAATAACCCATACTTAAACCAAATCAAAACGTCCCGCACAGGATTTTGTGCCAGATCAGTTTAAATCACACCTTAAATTAAACTGGTGCAACTTTCTAATATAGACAAGGCACTAGAAATGTCTGCATTACCTATTGTGTAGCTGCTTTCTTACAACAATCTCAGGGGTGGTAGTGGTGGTGGTACTATCTGCTTGAGTTCAATGACATGGCTTGGCTCATTCTTATTAAACTTCCTTTACCACCAGCTCCCCTCACTTTTCAACCTCTCCCTAGCACGCCTCCCCCGTGAAAAAATCCACCTGTCTCATATTAGTATGTGCCAGTCTAACAAAAGCAAAACAAAGCTGGAAGCTTACTACCGCCACCAAAAAGCTTCATCTTCCAAAGAATGCTTTACATAACTTTCAGTGTAGGAAGCTGTCTAACTCAGTGGTTCTCAAACTAGGGCTGCCGCTTATTCAGGGAAAGCCCATGGCGGGCCGGGTCGGTTTGTTTACCTGCCGCGTCCGCAGGTTCGGCCAATTGTGGTTCGCTGCTCCAGGCCAATGGGGGCTGCGGGAAGCGGTGCGGGCTGAGGGATGTGCTGGCTGCCCTTCCCGCAGCCCCCATTGGCCTGGACCGGCGAACCGTGGCCAGCGGGAGCTGCGATCGGCTGAACCTGCGGACGCGGCAGGTAAACAAATTGGCCCGGCCCTCCAGGGGCTTTCCCTGAACAAGCGGTGGACCAGCTTTGAGAACCACTGGTCTAACTGATTTAGTGACTTCAGCTGAAGAGATGGAGAGAGGGAGACTTTCATGATGAACTGGTTGTAGTCACCAGAGAATATTTGGTTGTAAATATCATTAATGTGTACACTCAAAAGCCACATCCATCTTGTTTTTAATATCTGTGTTCTGTAATACATGACTTCCAGAAAATGGTCTTGAAGAGGACAGACTGCTCCATTTGATCCTATCATTAAAGCTTGGGCAAGAAACAGTTTTCCTGTCCCATGAAAATTTTTGAGATTCCAAAGAGAGACCTTTGAAACAGACACCTTTCAAACTCTTGAGAGAAACAACTAGCTATCCAGCCCAGAATAGTCCACCTGGGAGGTAGGAGACCTGGGTTCAAGTCCCTGCTCCAATTTAGGCAGAACAGGGATTTAAACTAGAGTGCTTCGCATCCCAGTTAAGTACCCCCAACTACTTAGGGTAGTGGTTATCCTCAGTCTCTTCCTGACCAGAGATTCCATCCTGGACTATTGAAACTGAACCTTTACTGGAAAAGTTTCAGTTTTAACTAACCAGAATTTTCTGACCCCAAAAAAGTGTTTTTTGTCAATAATAAAAAAAACCACACAATAATAATAATAATAATAAAAAAAACACACACCAAAAAACAACCCCCCCCAACTAGCACATTACCTATACATGCTTTCGGAACTCTGCTCTTCTGCCATAGTCTGCGTAGTACTGACACTTAGCTGATGATTTTTCCTGTTTGGTTGCATAATTGGGTCTCTTTACAGTAATATAGCTTATTCCTGCCATTATCTTGCTCTTGAACTTTTCATATTGAACTCTTTTCTGTCTTCCCTCTGGGACACACTATCTCTTCAAATCAGATACATAATAGGGTTTGACGGTATAGGGCAAGCTGTTCCATGTTAAAATCTTTGTTTTGTGATCTTTATACTAGTATAGGACATAATTTTCTTACCCTTTGATCAGCTTATCTGTTATTGCCAATCACTCAGGCTGAGGGTGGAGCATGGGAAAGAGTTGTGCTAATTTTAAAATGTTCATACAATAAAAAATGAACATTAAAATGTAAATACAACTTAAGGTAGTAACTCATTTGAACATCTTTAGAAAAAGGAATTAAAATGATATGTAAAAATCCAGTACATGAAAACTTCATAAAAAGTGTGTCAAAATATAGCATCAACTGGAAGTTTTTCTTTAAAAGCAAAAAGTAATTTCAGGTGCTACACCTGTCTGTGGAGCCCGTGACAACTTTTGTGGTTTCACAATCACATTTTTTATTTATAGTTTTAAGAAAATGAATATACAGGAAAAAACCTGAAACTAACTATCCACAAAGTGCTGTCAAATGAAGAAGTAAACTGAAACAATATCCTTCTACCTTTTCTTTAATCTTGCAGCTCTAGTACTCTTAGAGCTTGCTTGTAAGAGTAGTAGGTGCAAAATATTTTTTAGGAATATGAAAATCATAGGCTTCGAACAGGATGGACAGCAATGTTGTCTTCTTTGATTGCAGTTAGACTCTATGGACCAAATTTTATCCTAGAGGTCTATTCATCTATCAGCAAATCCTGGTATCCAGTATGCAAAGATGACTGGAATGAGAACTATGGAAAGATAGCTTGTAAAGACATGGGATACAATGTGTAAGTATAACAATCTAATTGTGAAAGCTGTACACCCAGCACAACTGTTTCATTGGAGGGATAGCTCAGTGGTTTGAGCATTGGCCTGCTAAACCCAGGGTTGTGAGTTCAATCCTTGAGGGGGCCACTTAGGGATCTGGGGGGAAAATCTGTCTGGGGATTGGTCCTGCTTTGAGCAGGGGGTTGGACTAGATGGTCTCCTGAGGGCCCTTCCAACCCAGATATTCTATGATTACATTTTCCAAAGAATGGACACCTGCAGCAAAAACTCAGTTACTGCTTTTTCTGTTGCTAGTCTAATTTTGATGAATAGAAAACAGTCCCAGTTAAAACAAAAATCAGTAGGTGTTGCTGAATCAAAGTGACATTTCTTCAAAACCATGTAATGCATATGCCATATATAATAATTGTGGGATGTGTTTGTGCATCAATACAGGCACGCACACGCACAGTGCTTAGGGTCCTCTTGGACTGAGAGTGCTGTCTGAACTTAAAACCTTATAAAAAAAACCTAGTCATTGTGACCAATATTACATAGACAACCCTGACCTCTGGAGGACATTAAAGGTTTTATTGTGCTCTTTCACAAGAGCATTGACATTTAACCAGTTTCTGGACAAATTCCAACCACAGTAACTTATTTTTATCTACCTGAAATCCTCTGTAGCTATAATTACCTATGTTGTTGCTGTTGGGAGTGAGAGGTGGGGGGAGGGAAAGACTCACAAATGCAGATGGGCTGGTGGTGCTACATTTCTATTCGTGAGGTGGTTGGAGTGATGGATTAGCCTGGTCAGAACTTGGCGATCTTCACCATGAAAAAGTGTTAGATGAAAGCAAGGTCTTATTTGATTGTAAAAGTGGACATAGCAAATAGTTACTTAGAAACTAAAATTTAATTCTGCTATGGTACAGCACCTTTGTGGTTCTTATGATATAGTATTCCATAATATTATTGTTCATGTTATACGCTTTAGATTGGTGGAAAGTTTTAGGTTACTAAAAGGAACTTTCTGATAGGATTTGAAATATCTGAGTTTCTTACTAAATATTTTATTTTATACAGAAATACTTATTACTCTAGTAAAGGAATAACACCTGAAAGAGGTTTTACAAGCTTTATGAGGTTGAATACAAGTGCTGGGAACATAGACCTATACAAAAAACTGTATAACAGGTATTTATATTTCATATAAGCATTTTTTATATTTGTTTACTTTTAACTGTTGGAAGCAAGGTGGCTTCCACCATCACCATGATGCAAACACCTCTGATGGGAATTATTAGAGCTGGACAAATTTTTTTGCATAAAGTCTTTATCAGCAAAATATGCAGATTTGGTGACAGTGAAATATTTAATCAATTCATGTAGATTTTGCCAAATTGTTTTGGGTGGAGGGAAAAAACAAAGCAAAAAAGTGCCAATAAAATCAAAACATTTGTATGGGTGTTTTATTTTGTTTTTGTTTTGAAATCACTTTGTTTCAAAATTTCCTTTAAAAAAAAATTAAATAATAAAATGGTCAAAATTTAAGTGCAACCATTTGTTTCAGGTCAAACAAAATATTTAATTTAACCCCAGACAAATTTTTGACTTTTTTTTTTTCAGACTTGCCAGTGAACCAAAAAATCCATTATCCACCCTGCTCTATTTCATTTTTTTAAAATGGGGGGAAGAGAAATTCCTGATCACAATAACTGCTTTTCATTAAATTAAATCCATAACTTTTGAATAATTCCTGGCACTGTCTCTTTAAAGGTTATTTTTCAGTGCCCACTTAATAAAGCTTGATTTCTTGAGGACACCTGATTTTTCTCTCTCGCATTCAATCCTACACCATCCAAAAGACTGTTTCGGAGAAAACTCATGATGTTAGTTACTATATGAAAATTTGCGTTCATAGTGGTAACAACCATAAAATATTAAAAGACCCACAGCATTATTTTGGTATCACTTTTTTAGAGTTGTATTAATATGCATGTAGCAGAGTTAAAAGGACACCTTCTAGAGTGGCAGACCCCAAGTTAAACTACACCTCTACCTCGTTATAACACTGTCCTCGGGAGCCAAAAAAATCTTACCGTGTTATAGGTGAAACCGCATTATATCGAACTTGCTTTGATCCACCGGAGTGCGCAGCCCCGCCCCCCTGGAGCACTGCTTTACCGCGTTATATCCAAATTCGTGTTATATCGGGTCGCATTATATCGAGGTAGTGGTGTACTTTACAAAACATACATATGTTCTCATTTCAGTTCCCTGGTATGTGGGCAGCTGCACTTACAAAATTCACCAATTCCCTCCCCTTTTTATTTTTTAAAATATTGCTGTATGAAGGATTGAGGGCCACTCCACCCCATGAGTAATAGGGACTAGTTTGATCACACCTCTCTTCCACTGCCCTTCACCTCACTCTCTTCATTGTACTGATATACCTCACAGTTCTATGTTTCTGCCGGTTACAATCAGAGCTGCATGCTTCCTACTAATGGAGGAAACAGAAGTGAAGGTTGTGTGAGCACCGGCAGGACAGTCAGAGAGAGTGAGTGGGGGAAGGAGACAGGTGTGGCTGGATGGAGGGCACAATGTATTGCTGTGGCTGGAGAGTTGTCTCTGACTGCCATTTGCTAAGCAGAGTCTTTATATGCACTAACTATATGCACTATAAAGACTAACTGTATGCTGATTTATTTTAGTGACTCGTGTGTGTCTGGAGCAGTGGTATCTCTGCGTTGCACAAGTAAGTGTTTTCTGTTTCTTTAGAAGAATATAACTTTTTCATTTGTCTTGTTTCCAGTGACTGTCTAGAAAGCAGCTGTGCAAGGTTCTGCATGTTGAAGCACATCTTATTCTGATGGGATAGGCATCTTGGTTGTAGTTTAAATGTAGAATCTGGAGCGGGGGGGGGGGGGGGTAGCAGATTGGTGGAGAGTTAGGGGAGACAAGCAGGATGTTGGATCCCGAATTTTCTTTGTCTAACTGTATTGTTGCTGGCTTTATCAGAACCTTTGAATAATCTGCCCAAGATTAAATTTATATAGAAATTGCCATATAAAAATCAGACCAGTAGGGCCATTTAATCCAGAATCCTGTTTGATGATGGCCAGTATCAAATGTTTTAGAGGCAAGTCCAAGGGTACGTCTACACTTACCTCCGGGTCCGACGGCAGGCAATCGGTGTTCTGGGATCGATCCCGGAAGTGCTCGCCGTCGACGCCGGTACTCCAGCTCAGCGAGAGGAGTACGCGGCATCGACGGGGGAGCCTGCCTGCAGCGTCTGGACCCGTGGTAAGTTCGGACTAAGGTACTTCGAATTCAGCTACGTTATTAACGTAGCTGAATTTGCGTACCTTAGTCCGAAGTGGGGGGGGTAGTGTGGACCAGGCCCAAAAAACCCTGTAATGAGCAATTGAGGAATAACCTGCCCATAGTGTAAATTTTTTCATGAATCCCTGACAGTTAGTGAAACATTTATCCCTTCTAGCTTCTTTTATTCCTATCCTATCTGTGGATGTTCTCATTATCCCTAGTAATATTTATTCTCTGTGGCTCAGAGGGGAGAAAAGCGCTCTCCTCAGTTCTGCTTATGCCTAAGTGTAGTTTTCCCCTTACCATAAAGGTAAGGTACCTTGTTCTATATAAATAAGGGACATTTGATTATATAGTTTTGCCAGGTCAGTCTGCCATCCTGGCAAACATCTAGGGATAGATTCTTGTGTCTGTAGTAATGATACTTCATACCTGTTACGTCTTTTATATATTGTATGATAATACATATTGTATGATGGGGTTGTCTGCAATAGAGGAGGCTGAACATAACCCAGGAGATCCTTTCCAGTCCTATGTTCTTATATTTATCCCTACAGTTATACATAGAATCCAGAATGATTGGAATACGATGATGTCTGGCCTTTTAGCCTATACTTATGAGTGTGGGAGCTCTTTTTTTCTCCCTTGTGCAGGCTCTAGTACAGGAACGCTAGTATGTGTGACAGCGTGGTACAAATTCATATAGTTATGCAGTTCTTCTAAGCCCACCCCAATCGTCATCCTTCGGTCAGTCATTTACAAGTAATCCTGCATCCACCTCCTCCACATACCTTCTCCAAGTTTGATGGAAAGAAAGGTGGAATGAAAAATTAAGCTAGTCCCATGTCATTCTGTTAGAGAAGTAACCTGGTTACTCCTCTTCATTAGTGAGATTTTTAAGGATGCAACTTGGAGACCAAGTACCTTGGGGGGTGGAGGAGGAGGGGAAATCTCTGAATTGTTATGTATTCTAGTGGTAAGCAGATAGCAACAGCTCATATAGACTTACATTCCAAAACAAACTCTGGGGGAAGAGGGTAAGCAATCCTACATACTGGGGGTATCCCTTTCTTGGGTTTGTTTGTCTTCCATCTGAAATGCTGTTAGTTAAAAGGACCTACCTTTTCATTTCCCAACCAGAGATCAACAACTACTTGCAATAGTTCACACTGCAAGAGCAGTGTAAGTGAGAATTGGGCCTTTAGTATGGAATTTTGAACCCATGAGTTTGTTAGACGGCTGATCCTGACTAATTTAGACACCCTGGCAGACAATTAAAAAAGCTACCAAATAAGACACCAAGAGTAGAGAAGCTATATGGGGGGAGGGATAGCTCAGTGGTTTGAGCATTGGCCTGCTAAACCCAGGGTTGTGAGTTCAATCCTTGAGGGGGCCACTTAGGGAAGCTGGGGCAAAAATCAGTACTTGGTCCTGCTAGTGAAGGCAGAGGCTGGACTCAATGACCTTTCAGGGTCCCTTCCAGTTCTGTGAGATAGGTATCCCCTCTAGTGGGTGGACCACCTAAGGAAGGTTACAGGTCTGCTACTGCCTCTGACCCTCTAATTCAGGCAGCAGAGGCTTATACTTCCAGAGCCAAAGGTCCTGGATTTAGGACTCCAAAGGTCTCTTCAAAGACCCATCCAGAGGCTCATGACACATTTTTGTTGATAAACTGCATTTAAAAGCTTCAGCCTCCAGAGTTCCAGTTTTCCACCTTGTTAACTGGTGGTGGTTTTTTAAATGGGAAAATCCCAACATAATTTTGAATTATTGTTATCCTGAGACTTGCAGCCAATAATAGTTGAAAACAATCTCTCTCCCACACACCCCATCTTTGTGGGTTTTTTTCAGAGTGTGGCTTATCCCGTAAAAATGCGAATCCTGCGGGCAGAATTGTGGGTGGCAGCGCTGCAGTGCTGAGGGACTGGCCGTGGCAGGTCAGCCTTCAAGTCGAAGGCTCCCATATATGTGGAGGCTCCATTATCACCCCTGAATGGATAGTGACAGCTGCTCACTGTGTAGAAGGGTAAGTCCTAAGCTACTGCATTCTGTCAATTGATTCCCCAAAGTGAGGGAATTCTGGTACTGCACAACATATACGGTTGAGTGTAGATTTTTGGGATGGTGGACATACTGACTTCCGGTTGTAGGGGAAGTCAAATCTAAGAGAACTCCTGGGTTTCAAACTGAATTGATCAATTTTTTCCCTCTTTTACATGCACATCTTGCACTGATTGTATGTGCATGTGGGGGGTGGGGAGAGACGATCTGGTTGTATGCTCTATGGTATTCTAACTTCTTACCATTTTAACCTTATTAAAGGAAAATCACTTTGTAGGAGGGTAGTTGGGAATTTGCTGTTTGCTTTCAATAGGAAGCATCTGTTTCCATTCATGACATGGGTGGGGCCTGCTCCACCCTCCCTTTTTTTAAAAATTGGACCTCCCTATATGGCATAGGGATGCAGATACACTTGAAGATACAGAGGACTTTGGGTAATTATGCTGATTATTTAGGGAACAAAAACCTACACCAGAAAGCACAAAGCTAATTCCAGTTAAAACCATACAAAAGACTGGTTAAATCTGTTTTTCGATATACTTAATTAAAAAAAAAAAATCTATCTCAGAGGTGGGCAAACTACGGCCCGCGGGCCACATCCAGCCTGCAGGATCGTCCTGCCCGGCTCTTGAGCTCCCGGCCAGGAATGCTAGCCCCCGGCCCCTCCCCCTCAGCCTCAGTTCGCCATGCTGCCAGCGCTCTGGGTGGTGAGGCTGCGAGGTCCTGCCGGGCAGTATGGCTGCGAGAGCCGCCGGATATAGTGTATTAAATTGCTCCCTGTAGGAATGTGCTACCTATGGAGCATCAGGACTGGCAGCCATAAGTAGTACACAGTAAGTAGCACATTCCTATGGGGAGCAATTTAATACACTACACCTGGGTAGGGAAGGCTGTGCCTCTCCAAACAGCCTAGCCCCCACCCCCTATCCGCCTCCTCCCACTTCCCGCCCCCAACTGCCCCCCTCAGAACCTATGACTCATCCAACCCTCCCCGCTCCTTGTCCCCTGACTGCTCCCTCCAGGGACCCCCGGCCCCTAACTGCCCCCCCCCCCCCCCTGCCCCTCCCCCCCCCCCCATTCCCTTCCCCCCTCCCCCCCGAACCTCCACCCCATCCAACCGCCCCCTGCTCTCTGTCTGCCCCCTGGCACCCCCTACCGCTTATCTAACCCCCACGCTCCCCACCCTCTTACCTTGCGCTCAGAGCACCAGGACTGGCAGCCGTAAGTAGTACACCATAAGTAGCACATTCCTACGGGGAGCAATTTAATACACTACACCCAGCCCTCCGTACAGTTTTGAAACCCCGATGTGGCCCTCAGGCCAAAAAGTTTGCCCACCCCTGATCTATATCATCACAACGGAAAATGTATGCTGATTTAGTCTATATTTGCCTGGATCAGCATTGCAGTTCATTTTAGTTCATACCATCTTTCCTTTAAGGCCTCTTGGAATCTCAGCACTAAATATTAAATATAGCATGGGCCCATATTGTAAATTCATGCTGTAAAAACCTGTCATTTTCTGTTGTCTTTCCCATCTTGTTCTGAGGGCTAGTGCCACATAGAGGAATAAGGCTCCGCATTGCAATGCCTAAATTTAGGTGCTCTGCCCCTAGTGGAGTTCTCAGTGCCCAGGTTCCCTATGCAATGCATGGGGAGTATTATGCATCTAGGAATGAGATCCACACAAAAGCAGCAAGCTGAGCTGCCTAAACTAGCCAATAGGAAATGGTAAGGAGAGGGGTAGGTGCTAAGCCCTGCCTCTCTGAGGGACTTCAGTGCCTAACTTTGGGTCTGAGGAAAGCATCTATCTCCACTTGGGATTCATAGGTAAGAACTTTCCCTTGGAGTTAGGACTGACCTGGTTTAGGAGCCTCTCTGTGATGGTGTTTTTTTATACTTAGTAGCCCAGTGATTAGAGCACTCACCCAGAATGTTAGAGACTGGGTTCAGATCCTCCCTCTGCCAGATATGGAGAAGGGATTTGAACCTAGGTCTCCCACCTCCCAGATGAGCATCCTAACCACTGTGCTGTTGGGTATATGTGACCATCATCTCTTCTGGCTGGGTTTTGTGTGAAGCCCAATCCAGTAAATATGTTCTAAGGTAGCCTCAGAGCACATCTATTGGATTGAACCCTGAAGGTGAGGTAGGTGGGGAATACCTAGTTTGTGAATCCCACTTGGACTTACATGCGACTTAAGTGCTGAACTGCTCTGCAGTGTCAGGATTGAGGTGACGGTGCGGATGCCCACTGTCGGAAATCTGAGTGTCTAGGAAATTTAAGGCACCTACAGCTTTCGGTGGGACCTGAGTAGGAGTTTTGAGGCTCTAACATGAGAACATAGGAATGGCCATACTGGGTCAGACCAGTGGTCCATCTAGTCCCGTATCCTGTCTTCCAACAGTGGCCAATGCCAGGTGCTTCAGAGGGAGTGAACAGAACAGGGCAATTTACTGAGTGATGAGCCATTCCCTGTCATCCAGTCCCAGCTTTTAGCAGTCGGAGCATGAGGTGGTATCCCTGAGCATCTTGGCTAACAGCCATTGATTGACCTACCCTGCATAAACTCATCTAATTCTTTTTTGAACCCAGTTATACTATTGGCTTTCACAACATCCCCGACAACAAGTTTGGTTGTGCGTTGTGTGAAGAAGTAATTCATTGTTTGTTTTTTAAACTTGCTGCCTATTAATTTCATTAGTTGACACCTAGTAAATAACACTTCCTTATACACTTTCTCCACACCATTCATGATTTTACAGACCTCTGTCATATCCCCCTCAGTCGTCTCTTTTCCAAGCTGAACACTACCAATCTTTTTAGTCTCTCCTTATATGGAAGCTGTTCCATACCCCCTACTCTGCATTTTGTTGGCCCGTCACCCAGTTTTGTGAGATCTCTTTGCAGTCTGCTTTGGACTTAACTATCGTGAGTAATTTTGTATTGTCTGCAAACTTTGCTACCTCACTGATTTATTAATATGATGAACAACACAAGTCGCAGTGCAGATCCTTGAGGGACCCTGCTGTTTACCTCTCCCTACTATGAAAACTCATCATTTATTCCTACCCTTTGTTTAACTACTTACTGATCCATGAGAGGACCTTCCCTCTTATCCCATGACTGCTTACTTTCCTGAAGAGCCTTTGGTGAGGGACCTTGTCAAAGGCTTTCTGAAAGTCCAAGTACACTGTATCCACTGGATCATCCGTGTCCACATGTTGGACACCTGCAGACAATTCTGATAGATTGGTGAGGCACAATTTCCCTTTACAGAAGATGTGTTGACTCTTCCCCAACAATCATGGTCATCTGTGTCTGATAATTCTGTTCTTTACTATAGTTCCAACCAATTTGCCTGAGGCTAAAGCTATGCTTACCATCCTGTAATTGCTGTGATCACCTCTGGAGCCTTTTTTAAAAATCAGCATCACATTAGCTATCCACAAATCGTCTGGTACAAAGGCTGATTTAAGTGATAGGTTACATATCACAGTTATTCTGCAATTTCTTATTTGAGTTCCTTCAGAACTCTTGAGTGAATACCATCTGGTCCTGGTGATATTTACTGTTTCATTTATGAATTTTGTTGTTCCAAAATCTCCTCTTGATATCTCAGTCTGGGTTTGTCTTTTAGGTTTGTCACCTAAAAAGAATGGCTCAGATATGGGAGTCTCCCTCTAATCCTCTGCAGTGAAGACAGGTGCAAATAGTTCATTTAGCTTCTTTGCAATGGCCTTGTCTTCCTTGAGTGCTCTTTTAGCACCTTAATTGTCCAATGGCTCCACTGATTGTTAGGCAGGCTTCCTGCTTCTGATGTACTTAACATTTTTTACTGTTAGTTTTTGTGTCTTTAGTTAGTTGCTCTTCCAATTCTTTTTTTGGCCTGCCTAATTATACTTGACTTGTCAGAGTTTGTTCCTTTCTATTTTCCTCAGTTGGATTTGACTTTCAATTTTTTTAAAGGATGTCTTTTTCTCTCTGTTGATATGCCATGTTGTTGTTTTTTTGTTCCTTTTTCTGTGTTTTTTTTTTAATTTTTATTTAGGGTATACATATAGTTTGAGCCTCTATTATGGTGTTTTTAAAAAGTTTCCATGCAGCTTGCAGGCATTTCCCTCTTGTGACTGTTCCTTTTAATTTTCATTTAACTAGCCTCCTAGCCCCCCCCCCCCCACCCCCCCAAAGATGTTAAATTAACAACCATAATGTAATTCATTACCTCTTAGACCAGATCCTGTGCTCCACTAAAACAAGAATTGCCTCTCCTCTTGTGGGTTCCAGGATTAGCTGCTCCAAGAAGCAGTCATTTAAGGTGTCAAGAAACTTTATCTCTTCATCCCGTCATGAGGTGATCTGTACCCAATCAACATGGGGATAATTGAAATCCCCCATTATTATTGGGTTTTCTGTTTTTGCAGTTTGTCTAACTTCCCTGAGCATTTCACAATCACCATCACCATCCTGGTAAGGGGGTGGGTAGTATATTCCGACTGCTATACTCTTATTGTTCAAGCATGGAATTTCTGTCTATAGAGATTCTGTGGTACAGTTTGATTAATTTAAGATTGGAACTATCTTTCAGTCTATGCTTTCGTTCACATATAGTGTCACTCCCCCACCAGCGCGACCTACCCTGTCATTCCTATATATTTTGTACCCTGGTATTACTGTGCCCCTTAGATTATCATTGTTCCACCAAGTTTCTGGGATGTCCATTATGTCAAAATCCTCACTTTAATATCAGGAACTCAAGTTCACCCATCTTAGTATTTAGACTTCTTGCATTTGTATACAAGCACTTATAAAAATTGTCAATATTTGGTTTCATGTGATGCAGTTAAATGGGACTCCTTTTCATTTTCTTTCTCTTCAGTTCCTATCTGTCCTTTATCAATGTCTATCCTCTCCTCTTTGCTTGGATATAGGGTATCTATTCCCTTTAATAAATCCTCCCCTATGGGATGTATCTGTCTGAACCTTGTGCTCCTTTGCACCTGTCGGCTTTCCCCCAGCCCTTAGTTTAAAAACTCCTCTATAGCCTTTTTAATTTTGCATGCTAGCAGTCTGGTTCCGTATTGGTTTAGGTGGAGCCCATCCCTTCTGTGTAGGCTTGCCTTTCCCAAAAGGTCCCTCACTTCCTACTAAATATAAATTCCTCCTCTGAACACCATCATCGCATCCATGCACTGACCCCCTGCAGTTCTTGCTGTCTAACTGGTCCTGCATGTGGAACTGGAAGCATTTCAGAGAATGCTACCATGGAGGTCCTGGACTTTAATCTCTTTCCTAGCAGCCTAAATTTGGCCCCCAGGACCTCTCGCCTATCCTTCCTTATGTCATTGGTACCTTCATGTATCACTGCCAACGGCTCCTCCTCAGCCCTGCACATAAGTCTATCTAGATGTCTTGAGAGGTCCGCAGCCTTTGCTCCAAGCAAGCAGTTCACTCTGCAGTTCTCCTGGTCATCACAAACCCAACTATCTGTATTTCTAATAATTGAATCCCCCATTACTATTGCCTGTCTCTTCCTAAT
Organism: Terrapene triunguis; assembly: GCF_002925995.2. Classification (NCBI taxonomy): domain Eukaryota; kingdom Metazoa; phylum Chordata; order Testudines; family Emydidae; genus Terrapene; species Terrapene triunguis. The sequence continues at coordinate 2,119,623 of NW_020664381.1, forward strand.
AACTGGGGTTCCCTCCCCCAGAACTACATTTTGGTAGTTAGGCCCCCTTGTGAATCCCATCATTGTGATCTGCTGTCTTCAGGGTCAGTCATTGAAATGGCACCAAGACTAAAAAAATGTGACTGTCTCTTTCTTATATTGTATGTCTACATCTTCACATTGTGGGTAAATATGGAATGTCTGTGCCAGGATTTCCGTACTCTTTGGGCTTGTCTACGTTGCCTGCTGGATCGAGGGGCAGTGATCGATCCAGCGGGGGTCGATTTATCGCGTCTAGTCTAGACGCGATAAATTGACTGCTGAGCACTCTCCCGTGTCAACTCTGGTACTCCACCAGGGCGAGAGGTGCAGGCAGAGTCGACGGGAGAGCGTCAGCCGTCAACTTACCACAGTGAAGACACCACGGTAAGTAGATCTAAGTACGTCGACTTCAGCTAAGTTATTCACGTAGCTGAAGTTGCTTAACTTAGATCGATCCCTCCTCCCCCCAGTGTAGACCAGGTCTTTGTTTCTTCTCTCACTACCATCTCCCTTGTGAACACTGGTTTTCCCAGCTTCATTGCCACATATAGATTAAATGTATTAACATTCTTCTTACTGTTATTTTGGCAACTGAAGGAGGATTGGGAACAATAGGTATCTATTGTTTACCACTCTCTTAGGATGTAATAGTTCAATGTTTGTGCTTATCCATTCACAGTAAAAAGTCAATGAGATCTGAAATCATTTGACTGCTGCAGGAGAAAGTATATGGGGCTCTGCTTAATACAGAAGCAAATAATCTAACCTTATTTTACTCTCCAGACAGTTTTCTTCTCCATACTACTGGAGAGTGTATGCTGGGATTCTGAAGCAAACAGAAACGCGCTACGGAAGTGGATCCAGAGTGGAGAAAATAATTTCCCACCCAAATTATGATTCAGATACTAAAGACAATGACGTTGCCCTGATGAAGTTACAGACACCGCTGACTATTACTGGTAGGTATTCTCTTGTTGTGTGCTTAAGCCCAAAAACTCAGCTGCAGAAATTGCCCACCCCCTTTTTATTTATTTTTTAAATTGTGTCAGCCGTTAAAGAGGAAGGGCTTGCTCTGCAGACACTTAGAAAACATGAGAAAAATACAAAGCATGGGAAGATATTTTAATAACATGTAGTCAGCGAGCCAGGATTGAACACTAAGCTGCTACAAAATAGAAACTGTAATAAAACGTGCTTTTTTTAATTGGGTGTCAATTTATCAGCTATCAGAGGTCTGCAGGTATGGCAGGGATGTCATGTCAGCACTGCCCTCTTCAAAGGACACTTAAATGACCTGCCAACTCTACTGGAACCCAGGATTCTTCATGAATGAGAAATGAAATCCTTGCTGTGTGTTGATGACCTGGTCATTCTATTAACTACCCATAGTGGCCTTCTAGAGAGCCTATACATGCATGGAATATACTGCAACATATGGGACTTACACATCAAATGCGACAAGTGATCTTTTTATGAAAAGAGGAGGTACATAAGGAAACACTCTAAATCCAGTGTGTGTGTACCACATAATCCATTCATCAGGGATTTTCAGACTAGCTATAACGCCTAGTGTCCTCTCCATCAAAACAGCATACCGTTCTTCCACTATAAAGCACTTGAAAATGAACTACGAAAATCAAACACATAGTCCATTCTGGTGCACATAACTCCCAGGCCCTGCTACTAACTTCTGTACCTTGCCCTAAGCTGAATAGTGCACAATGGAACAAGACCTAAAACAGTTTCCAGAAAGAAGCAAAACTATTTCAGACCCCGGAAGAGTGTGCAAAACTGAGGTGGGCTCTTTTTGAAATGAAGTGCAGTGGCCAAACTAGAAGTGAAAACTGGAAGACAAGGCATAGTGCAAACCCAGAGAGAGATGGCAGAGAGGATGCTCTCTACTCCAGTGCCCCAAATTTGAAGGCATTCAAGAGACTTTTCAAATTACCTGAAGTCCTAAGACTTTCTAATAAGATGCAATGAAGAAAAACAACGTATAGTGCTTGGAGAAGTGGCAAAAAATAGCATGAAGAAAACTCCCCCTTGCTGCTGGTGATAGACAAGTGTGTCTGTTCAATAGGAATAGCATGAGCCCTACATGCTAAGGGGCAAACAAAGGTTTGTTTGTTTAACAAATATTTTACTGCTAGTTTGCATGCTGTGCACAACCTATTTGGAATCTGTGGAAGAAGCAGCATGCTAATTTCAATAGGACTTTGCATGGAAAGTACACAATGCTCATGTGAATTAAGCATTCTTGACCAATGTTTGCCCTCAGTCTGTGTCCTAGTGGATCAGTGTCTCATCTCCATGTCTTGCTCCCTCTGCCCCCTTCTCTCCTACTCACTCTCCCCCCCCCCCCGAAAATAAACCCTGTTAAAACAGTTGGCATTAACTTGTTAATTAAATGTTACTTGAGTGATGGAGAGGGAACTAACCTCCCTCTGAATCCCCAGAGGCTGAAACTTTAGGTCAAGGCTTAGAAACATTTGGAAGCCTACACTCCTTCTACTCATCCTGTACTTCTTGTGGATAAAGAGGTCTTCAGTGCTCTCAGGCTGGCAGCTTTTATGACCACAATACTTGCTTAGATGCTAGGAAGCTAAATGGACAGGGGAGGAGCCTTTATATTTAAAAGCGCTAGCGTGTACTTGGAGTTCCTAGTATTCAGTGTAGCATGGGTCTCCTCTTGGGTGGAAGACCCTCTAATAGATTTTCTTTTTTTAATTTTTTTATTTATGTCCTCTTATTTAGGCTTGCTAATCACCAGTATATTCTTACTTCACAGACACTGTAGCACCTGTTTGTTTGCCTAACCCTGGAATGATGTTCCAACCTGATCAACAGTGCTGGATATCTGGATGGGGAGCAGAATACCAAGGGGGTGAGACTTTTAATATACTTGATGGCAGGAGAGAGATCACTTGATCGTTGCCTGTTAGGTTCACTCCCTCTGGGGCACTGGGCATTGGCCACTGTCGGCACACAGGATGTTGGGCTGGATAGACCCTTGGTCTGACCCAGGATGGCTATTCTTATGTTGTTCAGGATAATGTATTGTCATCTTCAAACTGGTTTTTAATATCTCTGTTCTATTTTTAATCAAATGTCCGTGTTTATGCCAAGGCATTGCTGACTGGTTTTTGATCTTGTGCACCACTGAAAGCAAATTTAGCTGCTGGGATTTGTAACTTTTACACATGACAATCTGAGACCTATTCTAACTTCATTTTTGTGTGTGTGCATGTTTCAACTTTAGGTAAAACTTCAGATGTCTTGAATGCCGTAATGGTGCCTTTAATAGAACGTTCTATATGTAATTCTGCCAAATTCTATAATGGCTTAGTTTTGCCTACCATGATATGTGCTGGGTATCTGGAAGGAGGAAAGGATTCCTGCCAGGTAATAATCTGTGTTTATTTTAGCTCTTAAAGATTAATTTTTTGATTATTCTAACACTTGCTGGAGAGGATATTTAAAATGCTAGTGACTATGACAGGTCTAGTTAAATAGACAAGTGACTGTCTTTGAAGCATTGCAGTCGGGCTTCCAGTTTTCATCATGCTGAGAGAACTGCTAGAGGTAGGGCTGATAGTTGGATTCTCCCATCCCAGTTCCTCAGTCTTCGATGCCAGTATCGACTTGTTGCTAAATTTGTGCAAAGTGCTAGCCCCTCATTTTCAAATGCAAATCTGTAACAATTTCATGGGAACACTGAAAATGAGTGACTTTTCACAAATTTAGCAACACTTTTCTCATGCTTTTGAGAAAAGGGAAAACCAGTCTCTCCCACCCTTAATACGCAGCCAACAATATATGAATTCTTGCGTTTTTGGTGGGTAAGCTAACTGTGTAGTACTGTAACTGAGGTAGCCCTTGTTTTAGATCATTTGCTTTTTAAACTGGGGCGTGGCCTCCCGGGGTTGGGGATGGGGCAGAACAAGGTTATCGGGGAGGCAAGGACCTGGCTGGTTAAGAATTGTCTTGTTTCTTCAAAACATCATTGATAAAATAATAATTTCTTCCAATAGCTGAGCCTCCTGCTCAGCTCCTGCTGCCAGGCTGAAATAACAAGGAGGAGGGAGGGATGGACTGAGAGGGCATGGCCTCACCCCGTGCAGGAGGGGTGGGGTGGGTGATTGCAGCTCTCTGGCCTCTCCTTGGGAGGTAGTTCCTCTCTGCCCACATAGGCTCTTGCACATGCGTGCTGGGGATCATGCTAAGGCCAGAGGAGCCTGCAGCCTGTTAGTGATTCTGGCGGGGACACAAGGAGAGCGCACAGCATGACTGGCTGTGTCCTGCTGAGGCTGCCTGCCTGAAATGTGTCCTGCACAGGGGAGGCTTGTGGGGTGGGGTCCTGGACCCTAGGTGTCCATGGAATACTGTTTCTTAGAAAGAGGAGGGCATGCTTGGACATGAATCTCCACAGGGGATTGCAGCAAAAAAAGTTTGGGAACCTCTGTTTTACATGCAGTGTGGAAGCAATACTCAGTGGTTTTTTTTTTTTTTTTTTTTTAATTGTTGTTCCCTCTGAGACTTGGCTACAGTGTTTGAATCTGTATTTATCAGCTCTTTCCAATGGGCACGGTCACTAATAGCATGCTCATGGACTCGTGTTTTTGCCCAGGGTGACAGTGGAGGTCCGTTAGTAACTGAGAAAAACTCCGTGTGGTGGCTAGTTGGTGACACAAGCTGGGGAACTGGCTGTGCCAGTCGCAGAAGACCTGGAGTTTATGGAAATATGACTATGTTCACCGACTGGATTTACAGAAATATGCAGGTAAAATATATATTCATGCTCTTTCTTCAACATTTTATACAGGCTTATAGAGTTTAAACTTTAAGGCCAGAAGGGACCATTGTGATCATCTACTCTGACCACCTCCACGTTGCAGGCCACAGAACCTCACCCACCCACCCCTGTAATAGACCCCTAACCTATGGCTGAGTTACTGAAGTCCTCAAATCATGATTTAAAGACTTTGAGTTAGAGAACCCCCACTATTTATTATTCCAAATCCCCATTATTCATATTATGAAAAGTAACATCACATTTTTAATGACCTTGAGAACCATTAGCTGACTCTATCATATCAAGTAATTGAGAAAACTGAGACATATGATACTCACCACTTTTTTTCTTTTCTTTTTTTTTAAACAGGCAAATAGATGATCTTGCTGAATCATTTTCAAGAACAATCCTAAATGGAGCTATGGCTTTCTTGGCTACCTTATTATGTACTTTTAAAAAGAATTTCTAGATCCTTACAATTTTTTTTACTACTTGCAAATAACCTGAAGTTTTGCACACTCAGTTCTGTGCTGGCTGCAGTGACTGATCTATTTAATGAAGTAGAAGACTCACAACAAGCACCTTTCTCATTATGGTGCCTGGTGGCACAAAGTTGCTGTCAACTGGTAACTGACATGTTCCTTTAGTTTTGTAGCTTCCAAGTTTATAGGGTTTTCTATAATCACATTTGTAATTGAAATAATCCCTGTTTCAATTACAAGCAGGGTGGTTTGACACTTGCTTTACTGGCATAATTTAATTTAAATGTAAGTAGTGGTGTAAATCTGAATCTCTGGGGTCCTAGTTGGTGACTTAAAGAGGAAAACACATGGTGAATGTCAGTCTGGGCATTATAGGTAAAGGGAAGCTGTTTCGTGCATTGGAGAGTAGAGGCAGGGAGAGATGTCTTGGCATATATTCAGGTGGTTAAAAATCCTCAGGATTTTTACAGGTGCGGTAACAGCCAGGGTGATCTCTTTGGATTTACCCCAACATAAATAGGATCAGCATTTAGCTCAGTAATTGAAAATGTGCCATTGTTCTTCACGGTTACCCTTCCTGGGTCCCACATCTAGCATGCAGGAGAAATACAGTAACTACTGTTCTAAAGCTAGTCAGCACAGGTAGGCTGCTGAGAACAGCTCTTCTGGCTTGTAGCAGGACACTGTGTACCAGTAGCATGCTCAGTTTTATGAGCTGGGAGCTGCTAACTGATTCCGAGAACTCTCCCCTCTGAAATGCAAAGAACAAAGCTTTGCTGTGCGGTTGCCTTCCAAGTAGTCATTCTCTGTGATCAAAGTGTAGGTACGGAAAGCTGGGAAAGTGTGGAAATCAGAGATGCAAAAAAAACCCATTTCCACCAAACACATGACTACCTCAGTTTTAAAGTAATCTGGCTTTTAATTCCATAGAAAGTTCTCTGTACCTGCCCATGTAGCGATTTTAGCAGGAGACCAATCACTTAAGCTTTTTTAAAAAAACAAAACAAAACACAAAGTCACTAACCATTCACATAAGTCTCATGATTTTAATGTTCTAGGAGAGGAAAAATAAAATGCTGTAGTTCTAGATGTGTACAAAAAGACACTGGTATGGTGCTGACAAATTGACCAAAAGTAATGAGACTCAGTACGTCCCTTCTCCTGCTTTATGTGCTCTCCAATTCTAATGGAGTGAAATGACCAAGTTTGCTGTTACTTAATGGTACCTTAATTCCCAAAGCTTGAGTTGGAGAAATTTCCACTTCAGTTTTGGAACCACAATCTGTTATATATCAGAGTGCCACTTAAATAATATTTTAAAAATGGTTGTAAAGGCTAGAATGTTCAGGGGGACACAAAAGCCATAATGAGTCACTTTCTATAGGAATGACAAATCTCTTCAGGTGAATGACTTTTTTAAAAATAGCAATGTATACCAAAACAAGACAAAATTTTCTTAAGAAAACAAATGCAGTTGTCTTGCACATAAGTGGTACAACTAATAAATCTTTTACAAATCATTTCTCCTTGCAGTAATTTATTACAGCATTTCTACCTCTCTCAATCTTTTTGTTTTGACTGAAAATCTATAAAGCACCTTGAGAGCCTCAGAGATGAAGGATACTCTTCTGATTTAAGCACAAGATGGGACACCTAAGGGAGCTGGTTTTTTCTCCAACCTTTCAGCAAGCTTCCTGGTAGTCCTTTAAACAGGTTACTTGGCTTGACTTTCAGAAGTGCTGACTACCCCCCACTGCTAAATAACTTCAGTGGGAAGGACAATTTTAGTGATACTTACAAGTGGCAAGGAAGCTCATCTTAAAGGCAGTAAGGGCTGAGGGGAAGTATCGATTTTGCTACTTTGACGGATAGATTTGAGTCAGTACTGGACCTATCTTTAGTTGTAACAGGCATGTGCTGTGTTCTGATGATACTTGAAAGAAAAGTATTCACCAAGTTCACTACTGAATGCATATGAAGGATAACTTGAAGTTTAATCAAAGAAAACTTGTGTGTGTGCAAAAGTGTTTCTTTCAGGGCTTTTTTTCTTTTAAGACCATAAGCTCACATTACTGTTGACGGAATAGCAGCAGAGTAATGTACCTCTTTTTATAAATAGAGACTTCAGTTTCTGGAGTTGAGTAGGGCCAAGAAAGCTTCCACACCACACAGCTGTGGTATATACTAAAGAAAGCTCAGTCTATGCCCATTTGCTCCTCAGCTCTTCCATCGTGTCTAACAAACAGGTCAACATGAGCTACGTATGCTTCTCTACCACTCCTTTGGGTAGGCCATTGAACCGTCTGATGGGATCAACCTCAGTTGCTTTACAAGAACAGTATAA
>NW_020664381.1:2152261-2174625 GCF_002925995.2 Terrapene triunguis
GAAGGTCCTCTCATGGACTGATAACTGGTGAAAAGATAGGAAATAAAGGGTAGGAATAAATGGTCAGTTTTCAGACTGGAGAGAGGTAAATAGTGGTGTCCCTCAGGGGTCTGTACTGGGACTGGTACTATTCAGCATATTCATAAATGATGTGGAAAAAGGGGTAAACAGTGAGGTGGCAAAATTTGTAGACGATACAAAACTACTCAAGATAGTTAAGTCCAAAGCAGACTGCGAAGAGCTACAAAGGGATTGCACAAAACTGGGTGACTGGGCAACAAAATGGCAGATTAAATTCAGTGTTGATAAATGCAAAGTAATGCACATTGAAAAACATAATCCCAACTATACATATAAAATGATGGGGTCTGTGACGGGGCAGCCCAGCCCCGCCCCAGTAGCGTCAGACCAGTAGCTCTGACGGAGGAAGTCCCGCCCCATTCGTACTGGGCATGCTCCAAGTGCTCTGGGAGTATAAAAGGAGGGACTTCAGCTCAGTCTGGGCTGGCAGCCGCAGGGGAAGGACCTACCCGGGAAGCTCCTGCAGAGGACCAGCCACCACCCTTAAACTTGCTGGGAAATGAAGCTTCCCCTGGCCAGCATGAAGCCCTGCTGTGGGAGGAGCCCGAGGAGGTGACGGACCCGGAGACCCGCAGAGAACCTTGGGGCTCGTGGGAGACCCCAACTCTCAAGCCGGTAGGAAGCGACCCGGAGGTGTGTGACGGACTGGTACCTTGCCCCCGGTAAGCCTCCGCGTGTTTTGGTAGGACCCCCCTGCTAAGCCAGTGGCAAGGTCCTACGTCGTCGTTAGGGCCGCGGGCCGGGGCCCGGTCGAGTGGGAGAAACTCTGGCCATTGGGCTGTACCGCTCGGCAACCAGGGGCGTAAACCCTCACAAGGTCTAAATTACCTGTTACCACTCAAGAAAGAGATATTGGAGTCATTGTGGATAGTTCTCTGAAAACATCCACTCAGTGTGCAGTGGCTGTCAAAAAGCTAACAGAATGTTGGAAATCATTAAGAAAGGGATAGATAATACGACAGAAAATATCAAATTGCCTCTGTCTAAATCTATGGTACGCCCACAACTTGAATACTGTGTGCAGATGTGGTCGTCCCATCTCAAAAAAGATATATTGGAATTGGAAAAGGTTCAGAAAAGGGCAACAAAAATTATTAGGGGTATGGAACGGCTTCTGTATTAGGAGAGATTAATAAGATTGGGACTTTTCAGCTTGGAAAAGAGACCACTAAGGGGGGAATATGATTGAAGTCTATAAAATCATGACTGGTGTGGAGAAAGTAAATAATGAAGTGTTAGCCAGGATGGGCAGGGATGGTGTTCCTAGTCTCTGTTTGCCAGAAGCTGAGAATGGGTGACAAGCAGGGTGACCAGATGTCCTGATTTTATAGGGACAGTCCCGATATTTGGGGCTTTGTCTTATATAGGCACCTATTAACCCCCACCCCCTGTCCCGTCTGGTCACCCTAGCGACAGAGGATGGATCACTTGATGATTACCTGTTCTGTTCATTCCCTCTGGGGCACCTGGCATTGGCCACTGTCAGAAGACTGGATACTGGGATAGATGGACCTTTGGTCTGACCCAATATAGCCATTCTTATGTTCTTTGGGACAAAGGTTGCTATTATCTGGCTAGGGAGCAGTGTTGATTCCCTTTCAAAGGTTTCACTCCACACAATTACCTCTGCTATTAATGCTGCAGAAGGAGTGTTGCACTGATACATGCTCCTCAGCTAGCTGAAGCGGGAGATGTACCAACCAATGGTAAAGATATGCAGAGGGAGAAGTGCAACAGATGTTCTAAGGCAGTGGTTTTCAAACTTTTTTTCTGGCAACCTAGTTGAAGAAAATTGTTGATGCCCATGACCCAATGGAGCTGGGGATGAGAGGTTGGGGTGTGGGAGGGGGCTCAGGGCTGGGGCAGGGCTTTGGGGTGTGGGAGGGGGGTCAGGGCTCTGGGCTGGGGGTGCAGGCTCTGGGGTGGGGCTGGGGATGAGGGATTCAGGGTGTCGGAGGGAGCTCTGGATTGGGGCAGGGGGTTGGAGTGCAGGGGGGTGAGGCTCTGGGATGGGGCTGGGGATGAGGGGTTTGGGGTGCAGGAGGGGGCTCTGGTTTTGGGGGGGGAGCTCAGGGCTGAGGCAGAGGATTGGGGCGTGGGGTTGAAGCACAGGATTACCTCTGGTGGCTCCTGGTCAGCGGCGCAGGCGGGATGCAGAGGCAGGCTTCCCGTCTCTTCCTGGCACCACGGACTGCGCTGTGCCCCGGAAGCGGCCAGCAGCAGGTCTGGCTACACACAGCTCTTGCCCGCTGGCACCCACAGCTCAGGGTGGGGGCAGTGTGCAGTGCCCCGTGGCCCCCCTGCCTAGGAGCTGGACCAGCTGCTGGCTGCTTCCGGGGTGCAGCACGGTGTCAGAACAGGTAGGGACTACTAGTTTTTACTAGCCGGCCGCCAGGGTCCCTGAGTGCTGAGCAAGGCGACCCAGTGCCTTGCGTTCTGTGACCCAGTACTGGGTCACGACCCAAAGTTTGAAAACCACTGTTCTAAGGCATTGGTCTGTGTTTAAAATCTTTCTGTAGCTCTGAAGAAGGAAAACTTTATTTTAAATATGAAAATAGAGCCTCTAGAAAACGAAATTAAAAGCTGCATCTTGGCATAAGGGATGGTGTAGAATACACTAAAATACTGGATGTTATCAGAAAATAGTTTCGTGTGCTTGAGACATTACTGTCCACCAAATATGAGCCACCCTGAAACTGTGGAGGTGTATTAGATTTCTTGGGGAATTTCAGTAACATACTCACTGAATGCGGCAACCCCCCTGAAAACATGACTAAGCTAAAGTATCAAGTCCCCTTTATATCCTTCAGTGATTGGAACTGGGTGCTGGTTATGAAGAGATCTAAACAAATGCATTTCTTGAACTAAAAATGTTTCCTTAATATGTTTCCTGATCTGTGTAGATCAACCATAATGATAAAGCAAAAATTAGATATACTATAGCAAAAGTGATAAAAATTCAAGTATTTACTGAGGAATTGAGAGATTTTTCAACTGGTAGGGAGTTTGCAGTTTGTTTGGTTTTTATTTATTGTAATGAGTAAGGATGGGCATCCTTCTGAACCACAAATAGTCCCTCTTACCTAGTAGAACACTTCTAGATGTTTCCCACCTGACTGGAAAAAGTAACTTACTGCTCGAGGATATAGTCATAACTTGAACTGGTCAAAAATTTTCTGACAATTTCCAGCAATGTTCTGAATCAGAAAATGCTGATTCAACAAAATCAAAATGTTCATAGAATCACAGAACTGGAAGGGCCCTCAAGAGGTCATCTAGTCCAGTCCCTTGCAGGATTAGGTATTATCTAATTCTAAACCATCCCTGACAGGTGTTTGTCTAGAGGTGGGCAAACTACAGCCCGTGGGACCCTCCTGCCCGGCCTCTGAGCTCCTGGCCTGGGAGGCTAGCCCCCAGCCCCTCCCCTGCAGTTCCCCCTCCCCCGCAGCCTCAGCTCGCCCCGCCGCCGGTGCAATGCTCTGGGCAGTGGGGCTGCCAGCTCCTGGGGCAGCGCAGCTGCAGAGCCCAGCCTGACCTGGTGCTCTGTGCTGCGCGGTGGCGTGGCTGGCTCCAGCTGGGCGGCGCAGCTGTAGCACCGCCAGCCACCGGTGCTCCAGGCAGCGCGGTAAGGGGCTGGGGGCAGGGAGCATGGGGGGTTGGTTGTTGCTCTTCTCTGGACTTTTTCCAATTTGTCCACATCTTTCCTGAAATGTGGCTCCCAGAACTGGACACAATACACCAGTTGAGGCCTAATCAGCACGGAATAGAGCGGAAGAATTACTTCTCGTGTCTTGCTTACAACACTCCTGCTAATACATCCCAGAATGATGTTAGCTTTTTTTTGCAACAGTGTTACACTGTTCACTCATATTTAGCTTACGGTCCACTATGACCACCAGATCCCTTTCCGCAGTACTCCTTCTTAGGCAGTCATTTCCCATTTTGTATGTGTGTAACTGATTGTACTCCATTTAGGAAGGAACAAAAGTCATTAAGCACCTCTGCTATTTCCACATTTTCTGTTGGTATTCCCTCCCCCCTCATTGAGTAACGGGCCTACCCAGTCCGTGGTTTTCCTCTTGCTTCTAATGTATTTGTAGAATGTTTTCTTGTTACCCTTTATGTCTCTAGCTAGTTTGAGCTCGTTTTGTGCCTTGGCCTTTCTAACTTTGTCCCTACATACTCGTGTTATTTGTTTATGTTCATCCTTTGTAATTTGACCTAGTTTCCACTTTTTGTAGGATTCTTCTTTGATTTTTAGATCATTGAAGATCTCCTGGTTAAGCCCTATCTTTCCTATGCAGTGGGATAGTTTGCTCTTTTGCCCTTAATAATATCTCTCTGAAAAACTGCCAACTGTATTCAATTGTTTTTCCCCTTAGACTTGCTTCCCATGGAATCTTACCTACCAACTCCCTGAGTTTGCTAAAGTCTGCCTTCTTGAAATCCATTGTCTTTATTGTGCTGTTCTCCCTCCTACCATTCCTTAGAATCATGAACTTTTATCATTTCATGATAACTTTCACCCAAAACTGCCTTCCACTTTCAAATTCTCAACCAGTTCCTCCCTATTTGTCAAAATCAAATGTAGAACAGCCTCTCCCCTAGTAGCTTTCTCCACCTTCTGAAATAAAGAATTGTCTCCAATACATTCCAAGAACTTGTTGGACAATCTGTGCCCTGCTGTGTTGTTTTCCCAACAGATGTCTGCGTAGTTGAAGTCCCCCATCACCACCAAGTCCTATGTTTTGGATGATTTTGTTAGTTGTTTAAAAAAAGCCTCATCCACCTGGTTAGGTGTTCTGTAGTAGACCCCTACCATGACATCACTCTTGTTTTTTACCCCTTTTATCCTTACCCAGAGACTTTCAACTGTCTCCTATTTCCATCTCAACCTCAGTCCAAGTGTATACATGTTTAATATATAAGGCTACACCTCCTCCCTTTTTCCCCGCCTGTCCTTCCTGAGCAAACTGTACCCTTCTATACCAATAGTCCAGTCATGCATATTATCCCACTGAGTCTGTCTGATGCCAACTATGTCATAGTTGTGTTTATTTACTAGCATTTTGAGTTCTTCCTGCTTATTCACCATACTTTTCACATTAGTATACAGACATCTAAGACACTGATTTGATTTCCAGCCCCCCAGTTCTGTGTCATCTCTCCTTTATGTTGCAGGGGGATGTGTTGACTTAACCAAAATTTAATTTAGAAAAACCTAAACTATTGACTTTGGGTTGTTTTTCATTTCAAATGACTTTGTTTCAATTTTTATTTTATATTCTAAGTTATAATAGAACATAAAGTCAACATTGAAACAAAACATTTTTATGTTATTGAATCTAAATGTTTCAATTGACCCAAAATAACATTTCCAAAAATTGTTTCACAATTAAGTCTGAAATATGATGTTGTTTTCCAATATGGAATGAAAGCAAATTTCAAAACAGTGGAATTTCCCACAAAAGGGATATTCCAATTGCCGCACAGTTCTCATCATAACAGTGTTTTCTGTATGGTGGGATTGGGAAAATACAAATTCTTTTGGGTTGTGTCAGGGATGAATCTAAACCCAACTTTCAGTGTCCCCAAACTGACATGAATTACAGAATATCAGATAGAAACACACCACTGCGACTTGGGGAAGAGGCAGTTTTCTGAGATGAAAAGGTGAAAGGTAAATTCTTACCACTGCCTCTAGGAAGAGCGACTCCGGACAGGGCTTCTAGAACCGAGCTTTTTCCAGAACTCTGGTCTCCAATCACTGCAATTGCTGGCAAAGCCAGGTCCTTTTCTACTCCGAGCGCTCTCAGGGAGTCAATGAGATCAATACAGGGACGGATTTTCTCCTCATAGTAGTTGTACAAGGTGTGTTCTGTGTTCTGTAAGAATAGTGTTTCATTTAATTTGAGCTTGTTTCACAGAATCAGGCGAAGTTAAACATGTCTATGCCATAAATGATGTACATCATCAGCAAACTATACTTCACACCACCAGACCACTCGCTTTGTACTGTGAGCTACAAGCTTTCTGTAGTATTCTTGACAAGGTAAACACACTTCTGTAAATTCAGCAAAATTTAGCTAATTTGCACCAATGGCTGAAATATCTATTGCAAATTACTGAATTTTATAAATTAGCAAGTAAGTGAATACACAATAAGAAAAGTAAGAACAACACCCCATCAAATGTACTTTGTTCAGTTATTTTTGGTAACTGCAGTTTTTTTTCTTTCATTTATTTATAATGCATCATACATTTACAGTGCAAATATTTGTAATCAAAAATAAATATAAAGTGAGCACTGTACACTTTGTATTCTGTGTTGTAACTGAAATTAATATATTTGAAAATGTAGTAAACATCCAAAAATATTTAAAATAAATGGTATTCTATAGTTTAACAGCATGATGAGTGTAGCCATGCCCTTAGTAATTACATGACTGAGCACCTGACCCCTGATCCTGCAAAGATTTACACATATGATTTACAAAGTATTATACTAGTCAAAGGGATTTACACATGTGCATGAAGTTAAACATGTGCATAAGTGTTTGCAAGATTGGTGCCCAGACTTTCTCACACAGAAAGAGAATTATTTTGATCCATGCCTGCAAATTGTGTGTGCAGAAGTGAGGTCAGACTGCTGAAAATTCAGCCCTAAATGACAGCAGCAGCTGAGCATTAAAATCTCAGAAGAGGTGTCAGTTTTCACTCAAGTGCCAAGTATCCAACTTGCCTCATTCTGTTGCTCTTCGAGATCAGAGATTCCCCCTTGCTGTTTCATCTCTTCTTGATATTTCTCAGACTCCGCACACTGGGCTGCTGCTATCTGTCTCTGAATCATCTCATTCCACTCTGGAGGTGCACTCTGTATGCAAGGGTGTGGCACTGCAGTAGCTCCTTTTGACTCTGTTGGTTGCAGTCTTGTTAAAGCTTCTTTTGACTGTGTTGGGAGTGATCCTGGAAAAACTGCTTTAGACTGTGTTGAGAGCGATGCTGCAAAAGCTGCATTTGACTGTGTGTGGGGGTGTTCCTCCAAGGAATACTTGTGATTCTTTGGTCGTCAAGTTAGCTCCAGGCCCTGCCTGTGCCTGCGTTGCTCACTGTGACCTTTTATGCATTACCTGCCTGCTTCTTTGCTTTCCAGATGAAGATGCCCAGCGGCCCTGGGACTTGTTCATTAACTGTCACTGAAAAGCAAATGTCTAGTCCAGCAACTCTTCAGTACTGCTCCTGAAATGATAGACGGGCTTGAGTGGATTCAGCTCTGCAATAGTCATAACTATGGACAAAGTCAGAACAATATTGTTATTGGTTGGACCAGATCTCTGCTAGAAACGCTGGTGTAGTTCTTTTCAAACCAATGGATCTGTGCTGGTTTGTACCAGCTGAGGTTCTGACCCCTTATTTTGCTCCTGTGGGAATTCTGCCCCCCAAAATTAAAAATTCGGTGCATATTCTAAAATCCTACATATTATATTTGTCAAAATAACACAACATAATCACACCAGTTTCAATTATTTTGGTGATTTATTTCAAAATACCTGTCAGCAGGTAGGTCTGTAACAATACAGACAACACAAGATTCCCCCTGGAGCAGAGAGCTAAAGAAACCCCTGCACATACATGATCCGCACTGCAGGATGAAGGTATAGGTTACCTAGGGTTACCATATTTCCACAATCAAAAAAGAGGACACTGGGGGGGGGGGGCGGAGCCCTGCCCCCATCCACTCCCTCCCACTTCCCACCCCCTGACTGCCCCCCTCAGATTCCCAACCCCCCCTGCTTCTTGTCCCCTGACTGCCCCCTGCTGAGAACCCCCCACCCTAACTGCCCCACCAGGACCCTACCTGTCCCCTGACTGCCCCGACCCTTATCCACTTGAATGGGTGGCAGGGTTGTAGAAATTTTGGTGGTGCCCAGAACCCCCCCCCACCTGCCTAAGGCTCTGGGAGGGGGGTTGGGTTGGGGAAGGAGGTCTGGGGTGCAGGTCCTGGGCTGGGGATTAGGGTGCAGGAGGGGTGCAGGTTCTGGGATAGAGTTTGGGTGCTGGGTGCAGGGTGCAGGCTCCGGGCTGGGGCAGGTGGTGGGTGTGCAGGAGGGGGTGAGGGGTGCAGGCTCTGGAAGGGAGTTTGAGGGCAAGAGGGGGTGTGTGGGAAGGGGGAGGGGGTTTGGGAGGGAGTTTGGGGATAGGAGGGGATGCAGGGGTGAGGGCTGTGGGTCTGAGGATGAGGGGTTCATGATGCAGGAGGGGGCTCAGGGATGGAGCAGAGGATTAGGGTGTGGGGGGATGAGGGCTGGGGCTGAGGGGTTTGGGGCGTTGGAGAGGCTCAGGGCTAGGGTGGAAGGACAGGGTAAGGGCAGCCTGTCTTCCCATTAGTGGATGGGGGACGCTAGGACCCGGGGGCAGCAGACAGCAGTTGCTGCTGGCTCTGGCAGTACAAGCAGGCAAGGGAGAGGCAGGGAAGAGGGGGGCCACGGAGGGGGGAACGCGCGGAGGGGGGGTGGCAGGTGGCGGCTGGGGACCCATCCAACACTCCCCCGCTCCCTGACTGCCCCCCCCCCCCCAGACTCCCCTTACCATTCTGGCACCACGTGTTTGCAAAACACACTGCCCGGTGGGTCGGTTTGTGTGTTACACAGGGCTGCAGACAGAGGGAGGGGGGAGCAGGGGAGGGCTCTGGCTGCTGGAGGCCAATGGGAGCGAGTCAATCGGCCCAACGCCCAATCAGCAGCCGCACTCTGCATGGAAGGGAGGGAGGGAGGCGAGGGAGAAAAAAACCCCGGTCATTTTAACCTTGTTACCAATTCCTCCTGGACGGCTATTTAGAGACGCAAAAGCCGGACATGTCTGGGGAAATATGGACGGATGGTAACCCTAAGGTTACCCTAAAGTAGGAGAGATGGGGAGGAAGGCAGAGAGCACACTAGTCAGTTGAGAGACTGCATTAGCTTAGTGGGGTCTGTCCTCAGCCTCTTCCCAGGGAGAGGTGAGGGTGCTCCCTGCTTCTCTCAGGGCAAACAGACCCCAAGACCCACTTAACTGCTCCTAGCCCCCCCCTTCTTTCACTCCCCCTCCCTCAGGATCCTTGCCCCAGCGTCTTTTCTCCCTCAGCTGCTTCTCCCTCAGGGCACAGCCCTGGGCCCTCACCTCTCCCTAGAGTGGAAAAATGTCTGAATGGCTGGAGAAACAGGAGGTTTATGATCTCAGTTACTATGGCAATTAGACTGAGAGAGGCAGTGGTTTTTTTTTCTTTAATGTGGTTGGTTTAAAAATGGAGGGGGCATTTGTTTTATTAAAAACCTACTTAATTGAGATGCTTGAAAAAAGGAGTAAGAAGAAAAATTCTTTAGTGGAAGTATCATAACCCTCATCCCTTTAATCAATGGCTGATCCAGACTTCCGGGTCTTCTAAAACAAGCCTATAGCAAAATGGGGAAGATTAGACTTGACATTAGTTACAGTTCTAATGCATGAAACCAGCAGGGGGGGAAAAAATAGAACTTTTTTAAAAAACCAACCATTTAGGGTTTCTTTATACTTCATGAACAAGAAAAAGTTGTACATGTCCAACTTGATTGTTAAACTCACCTTAAATCAACACTTTGCCGGCCTTCAGTCCTGGCCCTGAGGCAGCTGAGCTAGACTGGGTAGCAATCAGTCCCAAAATGCTCCTGAAAACCCCTGTTAATCAGTGGAGAGATCTCACCCAAGGAAAAATACATGGTTGAAATAGGGACAACATTTGAAAATGAAAAAAATAAACAAAATAATAGAGGAATTTTTTGAAAAAAATGTCATTTTTTAACTAGCTATAGAGCTGGCTGAATTTTTTTCAAATTTTGTGGAAAAAAGTTATTTTTCAAAAGTATTCCACAATTCTCTCCTCCTTCTTTCCCTCCCCTTTGTTGTTGTCGACAGGACTGCTGCTGGTAAAGTCACACATTATTCCCTTCCAGAGCAACCTGTAACCCCATTCATCAATATAATACTGGATTAATTTTTTCCTTCACCTTTATGTATTTATCTCCCAGTGTGTCATGAATCCATTCCTAAATATACATGAAATAGCACCCACTGATTTCATTATTAGTAATGAAAATTAAGCATTAATTAACAAGTTTTTTTTAATATGTGACCCTAACTAGAATCCTGCTCACTTTCCGATGGCTGTTTTGGAGCTGTGGTGCTAAAAGAAATGGCCTAAATTTAGGCCATGTCTACACTACCACTTATAATGATAAAACGTACATCGCTCAGAGGTGTGCATATTCCAGCCCCTTGAGTGACATAAATTACGCTGGCATAAATGGGAGTGTGCACAGAGCTATGTCGGGAGAGGAGTTTCTCCCATTGCCCGTTAGGGGTGGTTTAATTATGCCAAAGGGAGATCTCTCTCCTGTCATCTTAGGGCTTGGCTACACTTGCAAGTTAGAGTGCATAAAATCAGCCCTAGGCACCCTAACTCCTGAGGTGTCCACACTGGCAAGGCACTTAGAGTGCGTGGACTCCGGGGCTGGAGCCCTCCTGGTAATCCACCCCCACGAGAAGCATAGAGCTTGCTGCGCCCTGGCTGAAACGCCCAGGTGTCAGTGTGGACAATGTGTTGCATTACTGTGCTGTGATTGGCCTCTGGAAACGTCCCATAATCCCCTGAAGTCAAGTGGCCACTCTGGTCATTGTTTTGAACTCGGCTGCAGGCATGCGGATATCCCCTTTCAAAGCTCCGTTTCTGACAGCCGGCATGCTTATCTGCTCCGGGACACAAAGCAAACCATTACTGTGGACTGCTCCTGCTGCAGAGGCAGGTGTGTGTGTGTGTGTGAGAGAGAGAGAGAGGTGAGGGGGGTGGGTCTGCTGCTGTCTGAACTTACAAGACAGCATGCTGACACACTCTCTGCCCCCCAAAACACACTGTCTCTTCCCCCACAGACACACAACACACACCCTATCACACTCCACCCCACCATTTGAAAAGCATGCTGCAGCGACTTGCATACTGGGATATTGCATACTGGGATAGCTACCACAATGCACTGCTGAGCTCCCGTGTCCTGGGCAGCAGGGGCGGATTTACCATGAAACACACAGTGGGCCCTGGCATGGGGCCCCCCAACAACAGGGGGTTCCAGGGCCGGGCACTCAGGCAGCTCAGCATCAGCGCACCTCCTGCAGGGGGGCTGCTCCACAGGAGGGGGGCTGCAGGGGTAGAAGCTGTGGGGAGCAGGAGAGCAGGGAGGGAGGCTCACCCACAGCCTCAGGGGAGCATGCAGAAGGTGCGGGTGGCGGAAGGAGCACAGGCCAGAGAGAAGAGGCGCTTTGATGGGGAAATCGCTGCTTCTCTCCGGCTGCGTGGCTGCCCCTGCTCCACCTGAGTCCTCCAGCCCATGCTCGCAGGGCCGGATTCAGAAAGGGGGCAGGGTTTTAGGGGCTGAAGGGCTGCAGCCCCTAAAGCCCCTGCATTCCGGCCCTGCCTGGCGGGGAGTGACTCCGAGAATCACAGCCAATGGCAATTGTGGGGGGTGATGCCTGTGGGCAAACACAGGGCAGCACGGAGCCACCTGAACTCCCCGCACCAAAGGGGAGCTGCCCCAGGTAAGTGCTCTGCAGCCCCCTGCCCCAGCCCTGAGCCCCCTCCCACACCCTAACTCCTGGCCAGACCCCCCCCCATCCCCAGTCTGTTCCCACACACGAACTCCCACCCAGACCCTGCACCACCAGTCCCAGCTCACTCCCGCACCCTAACTCCCTCCCAAACCCTCCACCTCCAGCCCTGAGCCCCAGGAGGAGAATGCAGAAACAAAATGAAGGGGCGGGGGGCAAAAATGAAGCTGAGCACAGGGCCCCACTAACTCTAAATCCGTCTCTGCTGGGCAAAGTCCTTTGAGGCTGGCGATTCCACTCCCCAGCAGTGCTTCCGCCAGTGCCAGTGCCCCCCTGCCTTCCTGGGGAGACTCTTGCAAGGAGGCTGCTGCCCCCTGAGAAGCCCAGGAGGGGCAGAGACTCCCCAGTGCTGGCAGTGAGGAGAGAGGTGAGGAGTCAGGGACTGGAGAGGTATCACCCTAGCTACCAGGACATCATCCCTAGGTGGGAGGATGTAGAGAGAATCGCCACCAGAGATTGTGGGGGCAGGGAGTGGGGGATGCATTACTCCAGATGTGTCATCCTTAGGTTATGGGGAAACATGGGAGGCATCCCTCCAGATGGGTGGGCAGGGACTGGTGGGGGGGATGGCACCCTCGGATAAGAGGGGCCATGGCGGGGTGTCACCCCCCCAGGTGGGGGGGGGGCAGGGACTTGTGGGGGCATCACTATCAGATAACAGGGGACATGGGGGGGTGTCACCCCACCCAAATGGGGGGGCAAAGACTGGTGGGGGGCATCACCCCCGGATGGGGGGGCCAGGGAGAGAGATTCTCCCCCAGCAACAGGAAGCGAGGGGGAGGAGTGTGGGGTCAGGGAGTGGATCCCCCTGCTCTTCACCACCTCCCAGTTGCCTAGCAGGGGGAATCTCCCCGTGGGGTGGGCAGGTGGAGGAATCCTAGTTGTGGGGAACTCACATTGGGGTCCTGCCCCTTTCCTGGTGGCAAAAGTGGAGTTAGCCAGGTTTGTCCCTGCAGGGTGCAGGAGGGTCCACAGGGAGGGGTGCATCTATTGGGCCCTCCCTGGAGTGGGGGGAGGTATCTTGGGGGGAATCCCCGTGGATAGTATGGGAGGGGCTCTATCAGTCCCTCCCTTGGTTAGGAGGTGTGGGATCGTGGGGAAGTTTCCTATGGGGCGTGGGTCTGTCAGTCCCTCCCCCAGGCAGGTGGTGCGAGATCTGGGGGAGGGTCCCTTATAGGAGGGCGCTGGATCCTGGGGGCTTCCCTAAAGGGAGTGTGGGGGCAGGGGGGAGTATGGGGTTCTGTCGAGCCCTCCCCAGGATCGGTGTGGGACCCTGGGGGATTCCCTGTGGAGGGGTGCAGGGAGGGTGTCCCTGGGTGGAGTGTGTATTGGTGTCCATTGGTCCCTTCCTAGGGCAGGGGGTGCTGGAGCTGGGGGGGTTCCCAATGGGAGTGTGAGAGGGGTCTGTTGGTCCTTCCCAAGAGTGAGGGGATGCAGGGTTGGCCTGTCAGTCTCTCCCCGGGATGGTCGGGGTCCATGGGGGTTCCCTATGAAGTATGGGGGAGTCTGCAGGAGTGCAGGATCTGGGGGGGTTCCTATGGGCACGCGAGGGTGGGGAGATAATCTCTGAGAGTGAGGGGTGGGAGGGGGCAGGATCTGGGGAGGGGATCTGTTGGTCCCTTCCCGGGGCAGGGCTACAGGATCTAGGGAGGTCCCTATGGGGTGCAGGGAGTTCCTGGAGGGTGAAGGGGAGGTCTGTTGGTCCCTCCTTGGGGCAGGGGGGATGGGATATGGGGGGGGGGGGGGGGGTGGTCCCCATGCAAGTGCAGGGGTGTCTGAGGCTGTGGAGGGGGTCTGTCAATCGGTAAATCTGAAAGTTAGACCTATACTCACTATTAATAATATTAAGGCCCCCCCCATACCTCCCAAATATAGAAGTCAAACTATGCCTATGTCTAAAGCCCATCCTTTTTGCTATACTTTAACTTCACACAGCCTCCCACAGGAGATGAAAGTCGGACCAGACATAGTGTTCAAAGCACTGAAAACTATTAGAGGGTTATCCAGGCTGTCTCTCTCTCTCTCATACACACACACTCATCTAAAAATGCATCATTACTTTAACAATTTAAAACTTTGGCTCCCAGCACATCCTCATAAAGAGGTAACAAACTTTGTATTTATTTTGTATCCTGTATCTGTATGCTGATAGAGATACTGATAATTTTATAGGGAAAATGCCTATGCCCAGTAACTCATTTAGTCCTCTCTCTTATTTCAGATTTCCTTGCAGTATCTACCAGCCTACCCACACTTAGCTATGAAAAGAGATGAACTAAACATACCCACAAACTTTTAAATACTTACTGAAAAAAGGCAAAAGAAAAATTCCTACCTGTGTTGAGCTCGGTTCAAGAGGAAACTATCTAATACAGAATGTCTTTGTTCTTCAGCTTGTCACCAGCTCCACCCACAATACTTGACAGAAAACAGGAGAAATGAAAGTAACTCAAAAGCTTACCACTGGTGGTAGCACTGTGAATTGATTTTGCAATGCAATACATTTTCTCTCTTTTACACTTTTGTCACTAACTCCATCCACATTCTCAGGCAGTAATCAGTTTCATTTCCCCTAACTTGAAAGAGTATCCTTAGCATCACTGTAAATTAGTTTCACAATGGAATTCATGTTTCTAGAATCAGTGTTGCATTTACTCTCACATGTTGTATTTATATATGGCAGGGGTGGCCAACCTGAGCCTGAGAAGGAGCCAGAATTTACCAATGTACATTGCCAAAGAGCCACAGTAATACGTCAGCAGCCCCCCATCTGCTCCCCAGCCCTAGGTGCCTCCCGCCTGCCGGCAGCCCCCACCAATCAGCACCTAATCAGTCTTAATGCCCCCCCGCACATTCAAAAACCAATTTCCCCAACAATCCCAGTCAATCTCCCCAAACACACAAACTCAAGCCTACTCCCCTCAATCCATTGTCTCTTCAGCCTCCAGCCTCTTTTGTCCTGGTCGTCTCCTCTCCATGCAGCATCCCTAGCTCCAGGTTCCTTCTCTACTTCCCCTTACTCCCATCCAGGCTCCCTGGCCTCTTTTCTCTTCTTTCCACACTCCCCCCAGTTCTCCACCCAAATTCCTTTTTTTCTGCCAGGCTAATCTCCCATTGAGGGTCCCCAGCACCAAGGTCCCCAATTCATTCCCCCTCTCAGATGCAAAAGTATCATTATTATTAGGGCTGGGTGGGAAATGGTTTTTCCCTTCCCATGAACATTTCAAGATATTGAAAAATTGTCCCATCCTGAATCAGGATGTGTAGGGTTCCTCGGGTCTCCTTTGAGGAGCCCACTTCAGTGGCAATGGGGAATTGGTGCTTGCATCAAGTGGGGCGATCAGTCATCCTGGTTTGCAGATGAGCCATGGGGCAAGTGGCAGTACTGGCCTCCTGGATGGGGGCTAGGCTAGGCTAGTAAGAAGTCTGTGGCTCAGGGCTCCTGCCCAAGGGCTAAACTGACAAATAGTCAATAGCTCAGGCCTTCTGCAATGCGCTCTCTGTGGGATATTTAAGCAGTATTTTAATTCCTCTGCCCAGAGGCGAAGGGGGGGGGGGCGGGCACACAGAGTCACATGCCCCCAGACTTCTGCTACTATTTGCCAGCCCCGCTCGGTCACATGGTGCGGCTGGGCCTCCTCCAGGTGCAGCAGCTGGTGGAGCTGGTAAGCTGGGAACTGCACCCCACAGGGAGAGGCAGGAGCAACAGCTGGGAGCTGCAAAGAGGGAAGACTGAGGGTAATGGGGAAGAGCTGCTTGCGGGGGGGACGGGGACGTTTAAATTGTGCCCCCCCCCCACTATTGGCAGGTACAGGTTGTCTCTGCCTCTGCCACTTTGGCCTTGTAGAAGTTGGGAGGGCGAAGGTTCTGGTGCCCTTGTCATAAGGTCTTAGATCATCACACGAAGAGGAATCCCATTCTGCTTCCTGTGTCAGGAAGCCCATCAGATGCGGGGGTGGGCTCTGTCCCCCAGGATGTTCCAAGGTGTCGCTCACATACTGGCGAGGGAGAGCAGTTCACTGCTGAGCCATCTCCTTCCGTGATGAAGAGCCCTGGCTTCATCCGTGGTAGATCTTCTCCAAAAGAGCTGAGGAACTCAGGTGAGAGCTGGACCCTCCCAAGAATGAGGGACATTAATATGGGACAGCACTTACAGGGACATTCCTGCCCCTTCCCCATATGTGTGCAATTATGCCCCCTGCCATATGTATCCCCAGTCTCTCCCACTGTCACCCCCCCCCCCCCACACACACACAGTGTGGGGGAAAACAGAAGCCATCCATGCCCTCCACATCCATGAAACCCTTAGTAATGTTCTCCATGTAGGCCTTTTGACTCCCCATCAGCAGAGGGGGAGACATGGAGCTGAAGCTGTCTGAGACACTGTCACCAGCTCTATTCCAGTAGCTCCATCCTTGTCTGGTGAGCCTTCTGCAGATCAGCAACAGGGATTCCCACTCTGCCAAACCTGAGGTGATTCATCATCACAACAGGAAGGCAGCAGGGAGGCTGATGATGTCCCTTGGAGCCGGAATGCTTATGAGGGGAGCCAGAGATGTGTCCCCAAACTTCTCTATCATTGCAATCTTCCCAGCTGCCTGCATTTGATCTCATTCTCCCTGCCTCACACCCCTCCTCTCTCTCCTCCAATTGGGAGGATTCAGTCCCCTGTTCAAGTCTTTGGCTGGGGAAAAAAAATCTGTTTCTCCAGTGAGTGGGTTTGGGATCAAGTTACACTTTGGGCTCTATCTCTGTGGTGAAAAAGGCAAGAGAGCTACTTTTTGTTTAAAGGAAGTGTATTGTTCCTACTGTGCCTGACAAGCTCTCCTAAGCATACCAGATATGAAGAACCACAGTATCCTCCCAAGCTGTATGGCCCAGTAGCTAGGAAACCAGAGTGGAACACAAAAGAGCTAAGTTCTAGTCCCAGCTCTACCAATAAGCTTCTGTGACCTTAGGCAAGTCACTTCACTGCCTTGTGTCTTCCAACTCCCCCCATCTTTGCTGTCTTCTCCAGTTCAATTGTAAGCTCTGTGGAGCAAGAACTGTCTCTCATTATTTGTTTGCACAGTGCGTAGCACAATGGGGGCCCAATACCTTTTGGAACCTCTAGGTGCTACAAATAATTAATAGTAATGTTGATGATTAGCTTCATAAAACTATATTTTGGTATTGTGCACCAGATATCATCTAGGGGAATCCATCCAGTGACATTAATTTTATTTCTCTACTGTTTTTTTTCCCACTACAAAATTGCCAAAAAAACCCCAAAACTTTAGAAACTGAAAAACCCCTCTATTGTTATGGCATTATAAATCAGCAAGCCCATGTCCAAATCACTTTACATTTTCCAGAAGAATTCAGTAGCAGCCCAAGACTTAACCTATCATCAATTTGGAGGCTAAGCTGTCTTTCTCTTTTTAGTATTATTATTAAAAGGGGGGGGGCAAACTCAGACTTATGAAAACTCAGCAGCATCTTTATGTAGCAACTGGTATAGCTGCATGACAGGAGCAAAGATGAGGAAAAAAGGATGTGACAGCTAGCAGTGAGTAAACAAAAATTACTCTGTGTATTGCAATTTAATGAGAAGCTCCTCAGACCTTCTCTTTTTCTGCTGTTGGATTGCTCCCTTTAACAGCAATTTCACAAGAATTCTCTTTTGGCAGTTTATAATTTTATCCATTCTTCCCTTTTAATCACCTCAAAATGACATGGATGCAAACTTCTCGGGGGCTCATGCACATTCGGTCATTCATGGGAGTTTTTCCTCTTTGCCTACATCAGTTTCAGTTTCCCTGCTTCAGACCCAAGAACTGAAACTTAAATTTAGCAGAGCGGAAGAAAACAGAAGTAAGAAGACAGTGATGGGGGAGGTGAGAAGAGAGAAAAAAGAGTGGGTGAAAGAGGGTGATAGAAAATGAGGTGGAAAGAAAGGAGGGAGACTGGAAAGAGAGGGAAATGTGATAGAGAAAGATAGGGGAAAGGGAAAAGGAAGAGGAAAACAGGGGAGGGCAAGACTAAGAACAGGGAGGGGAAGTTATAATCCCTGAAGGAGAGAGGAAGGAAATGGAAGGGGAAGGGCTGGTATTCCCCAATGCTAGATGGTTGGGCTTGTTGCTGTTGAAGATGAGCTCTGGGGCATTTATTCCAGTGCTCCTAGTATAGGGAGGTAGCTGCAGACATTGCTGGGGTGCAATGTGCTGCGCTCCCAGGTTCATTGCCAAGAATAAGGTACATGTCTGGCCCACTACAAGGCCTTTCCAGCAGTGTCTTTTATTGACTGTTCCAGGAGGGCCTCCCAACTCAGTAAAGAATCTGCTCTTAAGCCTACATGCCTTTCCCAGACTTGAAGTATGAAGGGTAGTAGCTGGGCTAGGAATGGTGGGAGCCTGGTGTTGGGGTTTAGAGGGGAAGCCGAGAAGGTTGGCACATCTTGGAAGTGACTCTATAAAGGACCGTAGGAAAAGCTTCTGCTGGGAAATAGTTTCATACAAATGAAGTAGTGCACCCTTCATTTTAGAGCCTAAGGAGTAGCAGCAGGCCAGGAAGGTAGCTTGTCATTTCCTCCTGAGAACTAACGTGTTCATAACTATCAGAGAGACACTTAGGCACTGATCATAAAAGAGACAGCTGTAATTTGCATGAATGAGCCACTCCCTTTGGAATTGCTCTACAAAGACCTAAGACCCTTGATAAGGGGATTGTATATGCTTGAAAAAAATAGCATTAATGGAAACAAAGTTGGAATATCATGTTTTCAAAGGCCAGGACAAATTAAAAGCTAAAGGCTGTCACTACCTCTTTAACATGGCTATGATCTGCATCTTTTTATATAAATACATTTTTATAAACAACAATATTTTGAAGTTAACATTTAAAAAGGAAAACAAGAATAGAAAACATACATCTGTACAAAGTAGCTGAGTTAACTTTGGTGGAGCATCCATAACTTCAGGAATTTCATAATGACACCAGAGTGCTTGAATAGTTCAGCCTTAACATTAACTGTTTATTTCATTGCACTAGTATTTGAATGGGGTAAAAAGAAAACTGAGGGGTTTTGGCTTCACCAATGGAGTTTGTAGCTCCTTGGCCCTGCGTTTATGCTAAAAGCTCCTTGGCTCAAACAATGGTCTCCTCTGTAGAATTTATAAACATTGCAGGGTACTGGCCATAGCAACTCTGAGAGCTGTTTCTAAGGCCCCAATTCAGGAAAGCTCTTAAGCAAATCGTTACATTCATCTCTATTCAGGACTGCACTTAAGCCTATGCTTAAGCCCCACTGACGTCCCCACATACAAATAAGCTAAGTCTCTAGCTTCTGCCATTTTTCAGCTCAATGTAGCTAGCTGCTAAGACCAGATAGCTTAAAGTGTGTTTTCCTAGTACTCAAAATTCAAAAACAATTCAGCTGATTCTACTAACATTTTTCTACAAGGGGAAATGTTGGACTTACCCCTCAGTTTTTCTTCTCTGATAAAGGCATGAGTCCCTTCCTTGCAGTCTCTGGAGGCAGAGTTCTTAAGTGTTACTCCTGTAATTCGGCACCAAAAAATTAAAAATTCTGTGCACAATATTTTAAAATTCTGTATGTTTTATTTGTCAAAATAACACAATATAATCATGCCACTTTCAATTATTTTGGTAATTTATTTCAAAATGCCTGTCAGCAAATATGTCTGTAACAATACAGATAACAAAAAAGATTCAGGAAATGTTTTTTGACAAATAAATTCCTTACTAGGCAAATGAATACAGAACTCTGAGTAATAATTCATGTAAACTACAATACAGAACCGTATTTCCCACATCCCTCAGAAGCAGTGCAAAGGCCTAGGGGAGTCAGGGCTTTGGAGCTGTGCTCCGGCTCCGCTCCAGCTCCAGGCAAAAACCTGCAACTCCACTGCTCCGAAGCTGCTCCAGCTCCGGGCTCCGCTCCAAAGCCCGGGGGGCAGTCGGTGTAACAGAGGAGCTGAGGGAGAGGGAAGTAATTGCCGGGAAGGAGCCTGGCAGTGAAACTGGAGGGTTCTTGGGTGTGGGTGGGAGAAATATGAAAAAGGGTTTTTT
This sequence comes from Terrapene triunguis, assembly GCF_002925995.2. Classification (NCBI taxonomy): domain Eukaryota; kingdom Metazoa; phylum Chordata; order Testudines; family Emydidae; genus Terrapene; species Terrapene triunguis. Next base: position 2,172,086 of record NW_020664381.1, read on the forward strand.
TTGGAGGGGGAGGGATGGTTAGGGAGTTGGGGAGCCTCCCCCATGCAGACCCTGGCTGATCTCTAGCCTCTCCCAGTCAGGCACATCTGCCTCGTCCCCATGTGTCCCTGCACCCTTCACCCCTCAGCCCTATACGGTCTTGCTTCACATTTCCATTTAGCCCCTGTCCCAGTCTGTGCCCCCCACTAGCCCTTTTGAACCTCAGTCAGTGACCCCCCAGCAGCCGCGCATGCATCATCCACCCACATGTCCCATGCTTCCTCACCTGGCTCCACGGGCACAGTGCTGTGAGGAATGCAGCCAGCTGTTGGCGGCTACTGCTGGTCAGCCAGCTGCTCTCTGTTCTGGTGCCACCTCATGGGCAAAAGGTGTAACAGCAGTGCCTCTCCAGCCAAAAGTATTTTCTGCAGAGAAAAAAATTCTGCAGGGGACATGAATTCTGTGCATGTTCAGTGATGCAGAATTCCACCAGTGGTAAAATAAGACTTCAGTTTCTGGAGCTAAGTAGAGCCAAGAAAGCTTCCACACCACTCGGCTGTCACCAACACTAACGATAGGTCAGTCTATGCCCATTTGCTCCTCAGCTCTTCCATGGTGGCTAACAAACACAGGTCCACCTGAGCTATGTATACTGTACTTCTCTACCACCCCTTTGGGTAGGCTATTGAACTGTCTGATAGTATCAACCTCAGTCGCTTTATTAAAACTCATACTGTACTTGTAGAGTTTCATAGAATCATAGAATATCAGGGTTGGAAGGGACCTCAGGAGGTCATCTAGTCCAACCCCCTGCTCAAAGCAGGACCAATCCCCAACTAAATCATCCCAGCCAGGGCTTTGTCAAGCCTGACCTTAAAAATCTCTAAGGAAGGAGATTCCACCACCTCCCTAGGTAACCCATTCCAGTGCTTCGCCACCCTCCTAGTGAAAAAGTTTTTCCTAATATCCAACCTAAACCTCCCCCACTGCAACTTGAGACCATTACTCCTTGTTCTGTCATCAGGTACTACTGAGAACAGTCTAGATCCATCCTCCTTGGAACCCCCTTTCAGGTAGTTGAAAGCAGCTATCAAATCCCCCCTCATTCTTCTCTTCTGCAGACTAAATAACCCCAGTTCCCTCAGCCTCTCCTCATAACTCATGTGCTCTAGCCCCCTAATCATTTTTGTTGCCCTCCACTGGACTCTTTCCAATTTTTCCACATCCTTCTTGTAGTGTGGGGCCCAAAACTGGACACAGTACTCCAGATGAGGCCTCACCAATGTTGAATAGAGGGGAATGATCACGTCTCTCGATCTGCTGGCAATGCCCCTACTTATACAGCCCAAAATGCCATTAGCCTTCTTGGCAACAAGGGCACACTGTCGATTCATATCCAGTTTCTCCTCCACTGTAACCCCTAGGTCCTTTTCTGCAGAACTGCTGCCTAGCCATTCGGTCCCTAGTCTGTAGCAGTGCATTGGATTCTTCTGTCCTAAGTGCAGGACTCTGCACTTGTTCTTGTTGAACCTCATCAGATTTCTTTTGGCCCAATCCTCTAATTTGTCTAGGTCCCTCTGTATCCTATCCCTACCCTCCAGCGTATCTACCACTCCTCCCAGTTTAGTGTCATCTGCAAACTTGCTGAGGGTGCAATCCACGCCATTCTCCAGATCATTAATGTAGATATTGAACAAAACCAGCCCCAGGACCGACCCTTGGGGCACTCCGCTTGATACCAGCTGCCAACTAGACATGGAGCCATTGATCGCTACCCATTGAGCCCGACGATCTAGCCAGCTTTCTATCAACCTTTCAGTCCATTCATCCAGCACATACTTCTTTAACCTGCCGGCAAGAATACTGTTTCATAGAAGCATAATTACAGTACACACTCACAGACACAACTTAGTCTCAACTCATTATTTATTGAGCCACATTAAGATTAGTTTCTTTGCCAGTGATTGGGCCAGGACATCAGGTGTCAAACACATACACAGGATCTCAGTTCAGCATCTAATAACTTTATATCCTCGCACTACACTTGCAAAGTGACATTTACCTTTGTTTTTTTTTTTAATATGTATCATACTTCCAAAATGTTAAAATAGACTAACTAGTTTCCATGGCTAAAATAAAGCATGTGGAAGAACACAACAAAAAAAGTGAGTAGGAAAGCACACATTTAAAATATACTTATAGTTTTTTGTTCAGTCTCTCACTGCAATATGGTTTAATTCATTTGCCTACTGAAGGCTGTATGGTCTGTACCAGAGAGCTCATGTCCTCACTTGTTAAAATGAACACATTCAGAATGTTTCCCAGTAGCAACATAATTACAAGGAAGCATAGGAAATTCATAATGCTATACATTAAACTACCTAAAACAAGACTTTAAAAATGAAATTATGAAATGGTTCACAGATGAACATGTGACGACATATACATAACTGATGATGTTAAAGCAATTATGTGATTTAGCTAAACTTTGACCTAGTTCATTCAGTTTTTAAAGCCAATGTAGACAGATGCACAATTTCTAAAGGGTTATACAAAGCTCT
>NW_020664381.1:2194625-2206131 GCF_002925995.2 Terrapene triunguis
GAACTCTATTGGTTTCAACTCTATTAATCTCCATGGCACTTTCCCTTTGGGAATAGCAGCCAAACTTGACGGATACAAAAAAGGAGGAGACTTCCACTCTGGCCTACCTCACACCCAGAAGGTGTGAAGGTGAAGCAAGGGTGCTCTGGAAGTACTGTGCTTTACCTGCCTTGTCCCTGGCAGTTCTTCTGTTGTTAGACAGAGTAAAGTGGCTCAGAATAACACCTTTTGCAGAGCTTTAACACAGTGTCTTTTGTAAATGTCTGGAGCGCAATGCATGTGTCTCCCATTTAGACACTGGCTTCAGCATATGCTGTCAGAAGGTCTTTTGAGTGCCCATACTGCTGCCTGGGTCATGAGAGCTGCAGGTGGGTGCCCTCCTGTGCCAGCACAGGGTTCTCTGGAACAAAGGTTGCTATTATCTGGCTAAGGAGCAGTTGATTCCGTCCACACAATTACCTCTGATGGATATAAAGGCAACATCGAAACAAAACATCTTGATGTTATTGAATCTAAATGTTTCAGCTGACCCAAAATGATGTTTCCAAAAGTTGTTTCACAATTAAGTCTGAAATATGAGGTTTTATTCCCTTACGGAATGAAAGCAAATTTCAAAATAGTGTCATTTCCCACAAAAGGGATATTCCAGTCGCCGCACAGTTCTCATCATAACAGTGTTTTCTGTATGATGGGATTGGGAAAATACAAATTCTTTTGGGTTGTGCCAAGGATGAATCTTAACCCAACTTTCAGTGTGCCCAAATTGACATGAAGTACAGAATATCAGATAGAAACACACCACTGCGACTCGGGGAAGAGGCAGATTTCTGAGATGAAAAGCTGAGAGGTAAATTCTTACCACTGCCTCTAGGAAGAGCGACTCCGGACAGGGCTTCTAGAACCGAGCTTTTTCCAGAACTTTGGTCTCCAATCACTGCAATTGCTGGCAAAGCCAGGTCCTTTTCTACTCCGAGCGCTCTCAGGGAGTCAATGAGATCAATACAGGGACGGACCTTCTCCTCATATTGACTGCACAAGGTGTGTACTGTGTTCTGTAAGAATAACATTACATTTCATTTGAGCTTGTTTCACAGAATCAGGCGAAGTTAAACATTTGTGTGCTGTAAATCATTTATATCAGCAGCAAACTATACTTCACCCCACCAGACCACTCGCTTTTAACTGTGAGCTACAAGCCTTCTATAGTATTCTTGACAAGGTAAACACATTTCTGTAAATTCAGCAAAATTTAGCTAATTTGCACCAATGGCTGAAATATCTATTGCAAATTACTGAATTTTATAAATTATCAAGTAAGTGAATACACAATAAGAAAAGCAAGAACAACACCCCATCAAATGCCCTTTGCTCTGTTATTTTTGGTAACTGCATTTTTTCTTTTATTTATTTAGAATGCATCATAATGTGCTAGTTCATGTACATATAGTAAAATAATGAAGGTCTTAGTAATAAGAAACCTCAGTACATTATCCCTATTAAATCGCTGCTGTGTGCTCTGGAGAAATTTACAGTTTGTATGTGAGTCAGAGTGTGCAGAGATAAGTGAGGTTCTGCTGTAATTTCTTTATGGGCTAACAGCTGGCCAATATCCTTTAGATTATTATGTTGATCCTTCCCGTACCCCCTCCCTTCCAGGGAAGGATATTGTGCCCAGGGAAGGAATGAATACACCCGATTTTTTAAAAAAAGGTGATTACTTTGATGTCACTTGTTTCACATACCACCTGCTGTGTAATAACACATGAGGACTCCACTTTTATTGAACAAAACTGGCTGTTTATTAGAGCAGTTATTTACAGTGCTGTTCCAACTACATTTTAGCGTCCCTGACTGTGCATACAGACTGACTTCCTGCTGCCTCCTCCAAATTCTTCCCTCAGGCAACCTCTCTCCAGGTCTCAAGCAGGTTGCTGCACTTAAGGTATCCATGTCACTTTGAGAAAACTATTATTTTATGATTTAACAGGTCAGGCAGCTTCCTATCTTAATCTAAAATTTGGTATTGTGTATGGAGATAAAAAGCTAAATTCTTATCTTCCACTCTGAATTAAGAACACTATTTCAGGAAATAGATATATATTGAAACAAAATACAGAATAGCTGTCTTTAGTGATAAGTAAGACAATACTTATCACCATGGGGAAAATATTTTTGCACCCCCTGATCATAACTGCAATTCTTATTATCTAAACATTATTTAATTGCTTTAATAACTTTAATATAAACTTTTCAAATGTCTATTGTGATTTTCTCAGTGTTAAACATAGAATATTAAATAAGAGTCTTTGTACTTCTATCAATTTCTATTGAAAGCACTGGAGCCTCATGTAAAAAAACCCCAAAAGCTCAAATCCCATAATATCTGTTTAAAGTTTCTTAATGTGAATATTCATTAAGATATACATTCTAGGGGAAAGTTGGAGTTAAGCTGTGGCCCTTCTATTTTCTATGCCTACATTTTTTTACACCTGCAAATGAAATGCAGGGGCAAATCTTAGTAATTACACGACTGAGCACGTGGCCCCCAATCCTGGAAATATTTACGAATGTGATTTACAAAGTACTATATGAGTCAAAGGGATTTACACATGTGCATGAAGTTAAACATGTGCGTAAGTGTTTGTGTGTGCAAGTCTGGGCACCAATCCTGCAATCACACACAGAGACAGAACTGTTTTGATCTGTGTCTGCAGACTGTGTATGCAGAAGTGAGCCCAGACCGCTGAAAATTCAGCCCTGACAGCAGCTGAACATTAATCTCAGAGTCGTCAGTTTTCACTCAAATGCCAAATATGTGACTTGCCTTATTCTGTTGCTCTTGGAAATGATATATTCTCCCTTGCTGTTTCATCTTTTCTTGATGATATTTCCCAGACTCCGCCCACTGGGCTTCTGCTATGTGTCTCTGAATCATCTCATGCCACTCTGGAGGTGCATTCTGCATGCAAGGGTGTGGCACTGCAGTAGTTCCTTTTGACTCTGTTGGTTGCAGTCTTGTTAAAGCTTCTTTTGACTGCGTTGAGAGTGATCCTGGAAAAACTGCTTTAGTCTGGGCTGGTAAATATCCTGGGAAAGCTCCTTTTGACTGGGCTGGGTGTGATCCTGTAAACACTGCATTTGACGGAGTTGAGAGCAATCCGGTAAAAACTGTGTTAGTCTGTGCCGGTGCGGGCGATGTTACAAAACTGTCTTCTGACTCTGGCGGGAGAGGTACTGCAAATTCTTCTTCTGACTGATTTGGGAATGATCCCGCAAAAACTGCTTGAGACTGTGTTGACAGTGATGCTGCAAAAGCTGCATTTGACTGTGGGGGGTGTCTTCCTCCAAGGAATACTTGTGATTCTTTGGCCATCAAGTAAGTTCCAGGCACTGCCTGTGCCGGCATCTTACGCAGTGATGGTTTATACATTATTTGCCTGCTTCTTTGCTTCCCAGATGAAGATGCCCAGCAGCTCTGGGACTTGTTCATTAACTGTCACTGAAAAGCAAATGTCTAGTCCAGCAACTCCTCTATATTGCTCTGAAAACAATACGTGGGCTTGAGTGGATTCAGCTCTGCAATAGTAATAACTATGGAGAAAGTCAAAACCAGATTGTTATTGGTTGGGCCAGATCTCTGCTAGAACCGCTGGTGTAGTTCTTTTCAAACCAATGGATCTGTGTTGGTTTGTACCAGTTGAAGTTCTGACCCCTTATTTGTACTGCATCACTGTGCTGAGTTGGTCCAAAGAAAATGCCAATTATTTTGAATGGGAGATTTTGAAACATTTTAACGTTTTCCCAAATTTCCCTCAAAAATGCCTTTTTAACAATGATCAGCTCTCAAAACATTATTTTCAATCATTTTTGTTTTTCATTTTAAAAAATCAGAATATTTTGATCAAAGTTAAAAAAAAAACTTGTTTTTCCCCCCATTATAGTTGAAAAACCATTTTTTCATCAATAGAATGTTTTGATGGAAAAAATTGTGAGCAGCTCTACCAGTGTGATAGGGGGTATGAGCAGAATGCTTCTGCCCCAAGAGTGTCCTATGTAAGGCCCAGATCCTGCAAATACTCACCCCTACACTTAAATTTACTTGGGTGAGTTGGGAGTTTAGCACGTGTGTGTCTACAGGAATGGGGCCTAAATGGACAGTTGGCAAACAGTGGTAAGGAGCACAAACCAACACTCCACTCTCCAGCCATTCTTTTTGTGGAGAGTTTCCATGAGCCTGTGGATTTAGAAAAATGACATTTCATTTTTCAAAAAGGCAAATCTGGCCAACTGGTGGCTGGCTCTTTACAAGTGGGCCACTCCCTTTGCTTAAAGGTGGCCTGTAAAAGAACAAAAAAGGAGTTGTGGCCTTTTTGCTGCATTATATTGTGAAAAGGAGAATTGGAAGTTTACTCTTTTTCTGTTTAGTTTTAATGTAGTAAAAATTCAGGTCTGGTCTACCCTCTTTTTCCTGGAAGAATGTCTGGAGAAATAGGAGGTTTACGATCTCACAGTTATTAGGCTGATTGAGAGAGGCAGTGATTTTTTTTTTCTTTAATGCAGTTGATTTAAAAATGGAGGGGGCATTTGTTTTATTAAAAACCTACTTACCTGAGATGCTTGAAAAAAGAGTAAGAAGAAAAGTTCTTTAGTGGAAGTATCATAACCCTCATCCCTTTAATTAATGGCTGATCCAGACTTCCGGGTCTTCTAAAACAGTGGTTCTCAAACTAGGGCTGCCACTTGTTCAGGGAAAGCCCCTGGTGGGCCAGGCAGGTTTGTTTACCTGCTGCATCCGCAGGTTCGGCCGATCGCAGCTCCCAGTGGCCGCGGTTCACCGCTCCAGGCCAATGGGAGCTGCAGGAAGCGGCACGGGCCAAGGGACGTACTGGCCCCCGCTTCCTGAAGCCCCCATTGGCCTGGAGCAGCGAACCGCGGCCAGTGGGAGCTGCGATCGGCCGAATCTGCGGACGTGGCAGGTAAACAAACCGGCCTGGCCCGCCAGGGGCTTTCCCTGAACAAGCGGCGGCCCTAGTTTGAGAACCACTGTTCTAAAACAAGCCTAGAGCAAAATGGGGAAGACTAGACTTGACATTAGTTACAGTTCTAATGCATAAAAGGGGCAGGAGGAAAAACAAAACAACAGACTTTTTTTTAAAAAAACAACAACCAACCATTTAGGGTTTCTTTATACTTCATAAACAAGAAAAAATGGTACATGTCCAATTTTATTTTTAAAGTCACCTTAAATCAACACTTTGCTGGCCTTCAGTCCTGGCCCTGAGGCAGCTAAGCTAGACTGGGTAGCAATCAGTCCCAAAATGCTCCTGAAAACTCCTGTTAATCAGTGGAGATATCTCATCCAAGGAAAAATACATGGTTGAAATAGGGACAATCTTTGGAAATGAAAAAAATAAACAAAAAAATAGAGGAATTTTTTGAAAAAATTGTCATTTTTTAACTAGCTATAGAGCTGGCTGAATTTTTTTTCAAATTTTGTGAAAAAATTATATTTTCCAAAAGTATTCCACAATTCTCTCCTCCTCCCCCCCCCTCCTTTTGTTGTTGTTGATAGGACTGCCGGTAATAAAGTCACACGTATTATTTTCCTCCAGAGCAACCTGTACCCCCATTCATCAATACTGTATAATGGTGGATTAATTTTTCCCTTGCTTTCATGTATTTATCTCCCAATGTGTCATTAATCCATTCCTAAACATACATTAAATTTTACCCATGATTTTGTTAGTAATTAAAATTATGCATTAATTTGAACAATTCTTTTAATATGTGAACCTTAATAGATTCCTGCTCACTTTTCCATAGCTGTCTTGGAGCTGTAGTGCTAAAAGAAATAGCCAAAACTCACTTTAGTCACACTACATGCACAGGGGGCCTGACTGTTTAGTAAGAAGGTGCCATTTTCACATACCGCCTCTCCCAAACATAATTTTAATTCAATTTTTGTCCATCTGAAAAGTGGCACAGACTTCTGCCTGCAATATTGTTGTGATTGCCTCAGAATTATTGGCTCTAAACTCCATCCTCTTTGTTATACTTTAATTCCATGCAGCCTCCCACAGGAATGAAAGTCTGACCAGACACAGTGCTCACAGCACTGAAAACAATTAGATGGTTATCCAGGTTATTAGGCTGAATTCCCGTAACAACTCCAGCATTCTCAACACACAAACACACACGCACCCCTAAAAATGCACCACACTTCAGCAATTTAAAACTTTGGCTCCCAAATACATCCTCATAAAGAGGAAACAATCGTATTCATAACAACCTGTATCCGTATGGTAGTAGAGATAATGATAATTTTATAGGGAGAAAGCCTGGGCCCAAAAACTCATTTATTCTTCTCTCTTATTTCAGATATCCTTACAGTGTCTACCAGCCTACCCACATTTAGCTATGAAAATAGATGAATTAAAGAAACACACAAACTTACTGAAAAGAGAAGGAGAAAAATTCCTACCTGCCTTGTACTCAGCCCAACAGGAAACTATATGCATCCGAAGAAGTGGGCTGTAGCCCACGAAAGCTTATGCTCTAATAAATTTGTTAGTCTCTAAGGTGCCACAAGTACACCTGTTCTTTTTGCGGATACAGACTAACACGGCTGCTACTCTGAAACCTTCTTTTCTTTATCCACAGCTCCACCCAAGATACCAAACAGAAAACAGGAGAAATGAAACTAACGCAAAAGCAAGCCACTAGCATCACAATGAATTGATTTAGCAATTCAATACAATTTCTTTAGTCACTGACTCCACCCAGCTTCTCAGACAAAATCAGGGGAAACGAAACTAACCTGAAAGAGTTCCCTCAGCATCACCGTAAATTGGCTTCACAATGGAATGCATCTTCCTTCTCTCTTATGCCTTATGTCAGGCTGTGAGATCTTTCAACAGACAAGTGATTCCAGAATCAGTGTTGCATTTATTCTCACATGTTGTATTCATATATGGTTATTGCAACTTATATTTATAGAAGGTTGCATTAAAAATCAATAACTACAAGGTGGCAGGGTCTAGTGCAGGGGATCCAAACTTTACAGTAGTATGTACTGCCTCTCAGTCTCGCCAACCCCAAGAATTCAAAAATAATGAATCAAGTCCCCAAAAATCAAAAGATTGGCTTAAAAAATTGAGATTTTAAAAAATAATAAATGTTGGGTCTTTTTTTTTTTTTTTTGCCTTTGGGGTTTTTGAGCCTTTAGATTTCATGCATACAAGCTTTTCTTTGCAACCATAAGGACTAGAAACCAACTTTAAAATGAATCTGAGGCACCTGACTCCAGGAGCTGGGGCTCTGAGAAAAACAACAAATATCATGGAGATTCATGGTATAAAAGTCTCTTACTTTGTAAGTGTTGTAGTAAGGCTGTAGTAAGGTAAAGACATAGACAACAACACAAAGCAAAATGAATCCACACCCAAGATCAATTTCTGATCCATTCAAAAAATCAGTCTTAGTGCCCTCCCCCACACATTCAAAAACCAGTTTCCCCAACAATCCTAGTCAATCTCCCCAAACACACAAACTCAAGCCTACTCCCCCAATCCATTGTCTCTTCAGCCTCCAGATTCTTTTGTCCTGTTGCTTCACTCTTGTGACAGTCTGAACCCCTATGTTCCCCCTTTTTACAGGACTATGATAAATTCTGTACAAAGTATGCCTTGTGAAGTGTCATTTGAAAACTCAATTTGCTGATCATTATTGTCCTGGTAAAATGCGTGTGGCAACACTATATGTAAAGTTCTGAGAGTCTATTGTATGATATTACTGAGACATGTTCCAAGTCTGCAAAAATAGTCACAAACCAGGTGTCAACAAAATCAAATGGACTGTCGCCTGTATAAGTGGCCAATCTTTGGCAGGCAAAAGGGTGTGAATGAGAAACCTACATCTTGACAAAGAAACAGCTGGAGGTTCCTGTCTCCTGAACCTCAGCTGGAAATGATTTTCAAAGAAAAAGGGAACTATATGAAAGGAGAACCGATGCCGCAAAATACTTCTCCATTTCTCTCTGCCCATGGCATCAACAACACCGGAAGGACGAGGAAAGTAACATTGAACTGCTGGAGGCAGGGCCAGATTTACCCTTACGCTCCCCTAGGCACAACACCTTCAGCACGCCCTCTGCCTAAAGCTGACCTTCATGTTTTCTGTAAAAAATGAAACTTTTAACCCACCTTAAACTTTTAGGCACCTTTAGAATGCTGGCGCCTCTAAGTACGTGCCTACTGTGTCTAATTGGAAATTCAGCCCTGGCCACAGAGGTCCTGGCTAAAAAACATCCAGCCAGCAAGACTGCTGAAGCACATGGTGAGAGAGAGAGAGACCCTTGTTTTGAATTCATTTAGCTTGTTAAGTTAGATATTAGTTGCATTTTGCCTTTATTTTCCCGTAACCAAATCTGACTTTTATGCCTCATTACTTGTAACCCCTTAAAAATCTCGTTTTATGTAGTTAACAAACTTGTTTTATTGTTTTACCTAAACCAATATGTTTGGATTGATATGTTTGGGAAAATCCATTTGAAGTAATAGGATTTGCGCATATCATTTTCTATTAATGAAATGACAGACTTTATATGAGCTTGTATTGTCCAGGAGGGTGCTGGGCAGTACAAGATGCACATTTCTGGGGGCAAGTCTGGGAATGGGAATTTTCTGGTGTTACTCTGCAGTGTAATTCATGAATGGCTGGCCATAGCACTCATACAGTATATCTGGGAGTGTCTTACATGCTGGAAGTTGTGTGTGGCAGACCAGGAGTGGTGGCTCTCACAGCAAAGCAGTGTAAAAGGTGCCCCAGGTTGGAGAAGTGAGGGGCACAGCTATTCATCAGTCCAGATTGTACCTTGGGTAATTTCACAACTCTCTCCAGCTGTCGTCTCCTCTCCATGTAGGGTCCCTAGCTCCAGATTCCTTCTCTACTTCCCCTTACTCCCATCCAGGCTCCCTGGCCTCCTCTCTCTTCTTTCCACACTCCCCCCAGGTCCCTATCCAAACTCCTTTTTTTCTCCCCAGGCTAATCTCCCATTGAGGGTCTCCAGCACCAGGATCCCTAGTTCAATTCCCTCTCTGACAGAGGTGCTATTTCAGATTTTGGTAGTGGAGGTGGAGGGCACCTTAACTGTGATTCCAGGGCTCCTCAGACAACTGAAAACTCTAGGTTTTTTTGTTTGTTTGTTTTTTGCAGATAACAACTTAGAAATTAGCTGACAGGAGCACCATATCTAATTCCTATATAAAAAGAGAGAATTAAATACATTAGACCCACTCAGCTCTAATACTAACAGTCTCATATCTTGTGTCAAGTCACTTAAGGGACACTGGTTAGGTTTAAAATTTTAATGTATATTCCTACTTTGTCACTAACTCTTGAACACAACAATTGAAAAATCTAGATTACTTTCTATCACTTTTTTGCAGCTCACCAAGCTTGGAATAAGATGTTTCCAAAAGTTAAATAATCTACTAGGCCAAGGCCCTGTGAGTTTATACTGCACCTGCCTGGGGCTGTATGGATGACTCACTACAAATAATAGACTAGAAACTGACCTTAAACAGGAGTGAAACTGATACTTTCAAGTCACTTTCACAGTATTGCCAATCCCAAATGTTCAAAAATCATGAATCAGTCTAATCAAAAATCATGAGATTGGCCTTAAAATCATAAGATTATGTAAAAATAATAGATCTGGTGTTCTTTATATTTGCCTTCTGCTTTTTGAGCCTTTAGGGTACACTGGGGTCACATTTGAAGCTTTCTCCATAGCCAAAAGGGCTAGAAACTTCATTTTTCTTTAAGAATGAAGGCTGACATAATCATATATCCACTTGACTCCAGGAGCTGGGGCTTTAAGGAAAACAATAATTATGAGACTCATGACAAAATCATGAGAGTTGTCAACACTGCTTTCACTTCTATTTAAAGGCTAGTTACTTTCCAGAAGGCTCTTAAACACAACACGAAAATGACTGAATTGTAGTTATCACAAGAGAATATTTAAAACCAAACACCAAGAAAATTCCACATTTTAAAGCTGAAAAAAAAATGGAGTCTTCTGAGGTATATCAGAGCCACTGCAGGCAGGAAAGGAAAATAAACAGGCACAGAAGTTCTGGGCAGCTCTTCCTCTTGAAAGAAAGTTGGAAGTGTGACAGTGCACTCCATATGAGGTTATGAAAATATGCTAATGAGTGTGAACATAACATAACTGCAATATTCTTCATGCAAAAGGTCTCTTGTAAGGTATCATTACAAAGTTTATAATCTACTGAGTGTGTTCATCCTATTTGTATGAATGTGTCATCCTTGTATCTGAAGCTAGAAATATGAAGTATAACTCTGAGGTCCTATTGTAATTATGCAACGTGTGGACCATTAATGGTGGCTTGGAATCTTGATGGCTCTCATTAACCAGGACAATTGGTTGTAAATTGCTCTGTTTTACCTGTAAGTCAGCTGTATACCTGTGTGCTGGCCAGTGGGTAATGAAGTCTTACAGTGACATGTGATCATGTCACCTGAACTGGAATCCAGCTTTAACCTGGGGCTTTTCCATTTAGAAGGAGGGTTGGGAACCCAGAGAGGGACAAAGGATTCCCCCCTTGTGCAAAAGATATATAAGGGGGTGGAACAGAACAAAGAGGGCTGCAGTCATGAGAAATCCCCTAGCTACCACCTGAGCTGGAACAAGGACTGTACCAGGGGAAAGGATTGGGCCCAGACTAGAAGGAGGCTAGTCTGTCAAAGAAGCTTATTGGAACATCTCTGAGGGTGAGATTTACCTGCATTTAGTTTCCTACTGTATTAGGCATAGACTTGTGTGTTTTATTTTATTTTGTTTGGCAATTTACTTTGTTCTGTCTGTTATTACTTAGAACCATTTAAATCCTACTTTTTGTATTTAATAAAGTCACTTTTTACTTATTAATTAACCCAGAGTATGCATTAATACAGGGGTTTGCAACCTATGGCACGTGTGCCAAAAACAGCATGCGAGCCGATTTTGACTGGCATGCTGCTGCCTGCCAAGGTCCCGGCCCCCAGCCCCACTCAGTCCCCCCTCCCACTGCTCTCCCCTGCGGGGGCAAGAGGCAGAAGCTTGGTCCTGCGGCAGCCACGCTTCCCTCCTCCCCCGCTTCTTCCCCCAGTGTGGTGCTTTACGGCCCCTCCTTCTCCCCCTCCCTGCGCCGATCAGCTGATGGCCCTTGCGATGGGGAGGGAGAGGAGTGGCAGCATGCTCCCTGCTCTGTAGAGGAAGCAGAGAAGAGGTAGGGTCGGGGCCTTGGGGAAGGGGGTGGAACAGGGCATATCCCTTCCAGCCCCCTGCCCTAAGCCACTCAGGGCAGGGGGCTGGGAGCACCCCAGTCCTCTGCCCTGACCCCTGAACCCCCCCAGCCTTCTGCCCTACATCTCCACACACACCCAGCCCTCTGCCCTGACCCCTGAACTCCCCCCCACACCCAGCCTTCTGCCCTGCACC